>NC_064640.1:339620574-339921600 GCF_023864345.2 Schistocerca serialis cubense | reverse complement strand
ATATTATTTCGAATAGTTTTTAAGCTACGGGTTTCGGAACCTTGCAGTTTTATTAAATTGTGGGAACTTTGATCCTTAGCAAAATAGGAACCACATGTTTATCACAACTGCGAGTTTGCAAAAGATTAACTGACCGTCTGGTTTAGATAACAGAAATTGAAAGCCCAAAAAAAAAAAAAAAAAAAAAAAAAAAAAAAAAAAAAAAAAAAAAAAAAAAACGTGCATGGTTCCCTGCTGTCCGAAATGAGATGGAACTCCCCATACGTCGTACATTTCTGATGATTTATGCTCTGAGTAGAAACACAGCGACAGTTGTCTTCGGCACAAAAGTGGTATGTGTGCATAAACCGTTATGTCACTCCATTGTGAAGATGGCACATGAAGCAGGCTTTACGCTTCCGATGCCTCAGTGAACTTCTCACGCCAAGCAGGCCACAATTGTCACCGCCCGCTAATGTTGGCTGCCGGTGCGGTTCAGTCCGCAATGAGAACCCACGCACCATTAACGCTTCTCACTGCTGGTTTACTTTAACGGCCGTCACAAAGTTCCTTCCGTCTCTAATGACATCGTCGAGGAAGCACTAAACTCTAATTTTCGTCCATTCCTTCAAAGATCCTTCTGCAGACTCGAAGACACTTCGTCGTCATCATCTGTTCCTTAGAAACAATTTTAACATACACAACTGTCGACACCTATTATGGCATCCGGGAGTAATCAACCTTCGTACTTTAATCCTTTTTGTTTTCATCACAGACCGGCTCTGGAAAACGCAGTCCTAGCAATAATTCAGAAAATACAACCGGAGTATCTGTAAATTAAATGGGTATACATAGAACGAATCCTTTAAATTTAAATTATTTCTTTAACCTTAGGTGAGAAAATAAATGTAAATAACGTTGGTATATTTAGTGAAAAGAATTATATATATATATATATATATATATATATATATATATATATATATATATATGTGTGTGTGTGTGTGTGTGTGTGTGTGTGTGTGTGTGTGTGTGTGTGTGTGTGTGTGTAAATTTAAGAAACATGGCTCTCACTTTTTCGTACAGGTTAGTAAGGGATTCAGGGTCCCGTTATCTTCAATTTAAATGTTTCTATTCTACTCAGTGTATGTCCATGATCACTCACTGGCCGTAGCGCACACACCCGTGGAAAGAAAACACGCAGTTCCTGAGGTCGACGACCGTGGATTTCCGAACGTAGCAAAGTCGTCTCAGCCGTATACAGCGGGCACAGAGGGTAATCCAAAGCACAAACGGAAGACAGGCAAATATAAAATCTCGAGTGAAAACACCTTCTGAACCGTGGATTTAATTTCAAATAATATTCTTAAAAATTTATTTTATTTACTAGCGATTCATCAAGAACATTAACACATTTAATCATACTATGTGAGCGTGGAAGTAGTTGCCACGGAGGAATTGATGAAATCATAATGATATTGCTTTTAACAAATGGGAATTTTATTCCTAAAGGCGTTTTTTTCTTTTAAGAAACAGGTTTAAAATTTTAATCAGAAAGCACCCTCTAAATATCAAGTTGCAATTTATTCAGAGGCAGAAAGAAACAAATTTTTGACTGTATGAGCTTTCGGGCTGAGAACCTTGCCGCTCCCTTTTGACACAGCCGTAGTCACGACCGCTCACAACAACCTCTGAAAGACTACACTGGTGCAAATCTGCAACACACCAGATTACTTTAAACTAAAAGTTTCAACAATTCACACAAGCACACAAACTATGCAACCCGTAAGAGGGATAGAAATGGTACAAAACACTAAAATTGAAATATTGTCTTTGCCACCGAAGGTACAACTTGATTTTAACTTCTACGAAAAGTCTTACAGTGGAAGGGTGGCAACTTTATATACTAAAATGACCATTTAAAATATAAAGCCCATGAAATGCAATCTTATATAAAATTATACAAGGTTGGCCAAACAAGTTAACATGCTCTACAGTACACAGATATCGCCTCTCAAGATGATAGGCAAATGGTTCAAATGGCTCTGAGCACTATGCGACTTAACTTCTGAGGTCATCAGTCGCCTAGAACTTAGAACTAATTAAACCTAACTAACCTAAGGACATCACACACATCCATGCCCGAGGCAGGATTCGAACCTGCGACGGTAGCGGTCGCTCGGTTCCAGACTGTAGCGCCTAGAACCGCACGGCCACTCCGGCCGGCATGATAGGCAAGATCAAAACATATTTCAGGAATCAGGCCGTTACACTCCAAGCAATAAATTCGTTAACACACCGAATCCGACAAACATGACAGAGGCAGCTTCGAACGACAGACATACTAGCACTCCGACCGACAATCTGACCGATTTCCAACCGTCAGATCTAACTGCAAAAACAGAGAATATCGGTCGATGTCGAGTAAACCTTCTAACTTGGCATCACCAAGATCAAGGCATCAAACACCACTCAAAACAAGTTTAAAAGAATACAGAAAACACAAGTCACAACTGTCAAATCACTACGGAATGAGGCTGCGGGTTCTAGACAACAACACGCGCCATTTGTTATCACACGCGTGAACGGCTGAGGAAACAACAATCGACAAATAACGAACAAATCGTAACAGTCGAGATTTAAAAGAAGTAACTAATTACTCAACTTGAGGATCCTGCTTCGGAGGAAAGCGAAAGGTCGCTCTCACAGCTAGCACCTCCAAATGCAACAGCGCGTGCCCGCCGCCAAAATCCCCGGCCTGGCTTCGCGCTGTGGAGACTACGTCACTGCTCAGTTCTAACGAACCAACAAGGTCCAGCCACATCCCGACACGGAAAATGGTGTTCATCGTGAGGATCCAAGACGTCGTCGACTAAGACGACCGGCCGAGCACACGACCAACGGCAGCCCGCTTTCGCCGAGAGCGGTCCCGGCGAATACTAACACCATACGGACCCAACTGTTGCTGGCTGCCAACTCTTCCCGACTGATACTGGTGTCAGTGCTCAGCAGACCACATGTCGCCATCCGACGACCAGCCAACCGATCGACCAAAGGCCTTCCGTCTGCGTCGACCACGGTCCCGGTGCGTATTCGCACCGTGCGGACCTGCCTCCTGCTGACTGACAACTCGTCCGACAGCGAGTAACGACGAACGCGAATCAGTCCACAACCCAACAGCGACTGAGACTTAGAGCCGACTGACTATCATGCGAGTGTCTGCCTTCTGACTGACTCTGTCGACTCACTGCACCGACTCCCAGACTGACTCCCACTGACCGACTGGCGAGCTTATAGCGCCCCTTAAATGCACAATGAACAGGCAACCTTTCCCCTTTCCCACCAGAGGGAGACACCAAAGCTGCGACTGCCACAGCGGCGCCACGACCAGAAACGGAGGGCGACTGCTTCACACTACGCGCTGCGGCGCGCTCTTCAAAACAGCAGTTTTTACCACAGCTCACCTTCAGCCACCTAAATTTCCAGATGGTATTTTATTTGAGCAATCAGCTTCAACGCTACATTACGCCATCTTTAGGACCCCTGCCGACTTGTAAAAAGAATCCCATCTTTTGTCCAGTCAAATTTAGCGGTGGATCTCGTTGCTCAAATAAAATAACTGGAAATTTAGACGGCTGAAGGAGTTTTGATTCAACATTTTATACTGAACAGCAGAGGACCCGCAACCACCTGTATAAATATGGACTTACCTCTGTAAGTCAGAAAACGTCAAGAATGAGCTATTCAAGGGCGCTTAACTAAAGGCTTCAGAGGCAAGCCGGGCCGCGGTATTTAGCACACACACTAGTTAGCGAGCGCCGCCACCTGACGTTCTTGCCTCGAGCGGGCGCAAGCTGCGGCTGTCGTTTGTAGCCCGAGTACCTCTTAAATGTTCTACCTATCGATAATCGGGCTAGATGGGGAATCCGAATCACCATCGGATACTAAGAAAGTGGCCCTTCTTTTTGCACTCTTAGGTGCGACATAACTGACGGTGGTCGCATATGCCCAAAGAAATTTTACAGTGAGTAACGCTATCGTTGCCGAAGAAAAAGTTGGAGGAAAATGTACAACAGACCCTTCTGAAGGAAGAATCTGTTCTAAATCTGATCTAAATACTGACCATAATTTTGAAATGGGTGGAATATACTGTAATCGCTCACGAACCACACAGGGGGAAACGGTACCACGTAATATTTACCTCAATGTTACTGGTAATACAAAGGAAACACTAATTAGCTAGAAAGGGAATAATTAATCCAGCTCTCTAGGGAAATGAATCTCCAGAATCTTAAGAGAGGTAATGGCAAAGAAATTCATGCCAATAATAACTGGCGTGGCAAGAGAAGGTTGTCACGCTTTTCCACAACACAACAGTTCACTGAGCTTGCAGGTGCTTATTCTGAAGTAAAGTAAATGAAGTTACTGGTTAAATAAATGATTAGCTTAATTTAAAGTTTATGAAAAAAATGACATTCAGCAACCTTAGTGTAATGTAATTCTAAATTTAGAAAAAGACAAGCAATTTACTTTTGATTAGTGAAAGAATTGAATTTACTTTAAGCAAATGAGTATCTGATTTTACTTTTAAAGTAATAAAATACATACCACACCAGCATAAGTCACTCACTAAGCTAAATACAGAGTAAATGAAATTGTACACACTTAATTTGTGCTGTATCTTTAGTTACTAGTTTTGTCAGTGAAATTTTACGTTAATTTAAGTGAATGAAGTTAATACTCAAAATTGCAAATTAGTTAAGCCTCTTTTATGAAACGCAAGATTGAAAAGATACTGAGGCAGAAAATTTAGACTGAAAATGGTGATTATCAAACACACAAACCTGTCAGTAAAAAGTTACTGAATTTTCATGTCCTTACGACACTCGGAGACTGCATGCAAAGGAAAGGGACCCTGCCTACAAGTTTTCACTATTGCAAGTTATTACTCATGTTGGTCATACTTTGTTAAAGAAATGGGTAGTGTTTGTACATTACTATATCTGTCAGTTAAGTCTTACCATCTGGTAGCTGCGCGGACGACGAAGAATGTAGCCGACAACAATGCTGAGCTGCAGCTATTGCTGCTGTTTGAGATCCCCGAGTCGTCTCCACAGCCGCGGATATTTATGGGGCAGGCAACAGTTAGAATTGCAGCTTCCTCCGCCTGTCCACTGATGCCGCGCTCTCAGTAATCGCGGGTTGACGAATCAGGTGCGTGTACACTAGCGCGAGCATACTGCACACCGCTCCTGCCTTGGCGCCCACCGAAAACTGCCGCACTCTTTCATCACTCAAGCTGCTTGTAACCTCCCCCTCACTTAACGACCTTAATGACAGTGAAAGATTAAACCGCGTGTACCTAATGGAAATTTGGGAAAAGCAATCGTCACCGAAGTTAATTTGTAGGTAAAGAGGGAGGAAAGGGTTACGTCTAAATGAAAGGAAAAATGCAAATGAAACTGGTGGAAATTAGTTTTGAAAAGGGGTAAAGTTAATAAAGAAAGTAAATGTGCGGCCGTTACGTTAACAATTAATTGGCCTTAATTAGATATTTGAGATTTGGGGAAAATTACGGTCGCCAGTCCTATGGACAATTACTATAGTAACTGAAAATGAAAGATTAATGCACACATAATTAGCACTAAAAGCGTGGCAACTGAAGATTGACACGTGTAGCGTGAAAACAGGATGTTTGTCAGAAGTAATAAATTTCGCTACACTCTGACTTAATTTAACAAAAGAATTAATAAAACCGGAAAATTGAAAGTTAAAAAATGGTTCAAATGGCTCTGAGCACTATGGGACTTAACATCTATGGTCATCAGCCCCCTAGAACTTAGAACTAATTAAACCTAACTAACCTAAGGACATCACACACATCCATGCCCGAGGCAGGATTCGAACCTGCGACCGTAGCAGTCGCGCGGCTCCGGACTGAGCGCCTAGAACCGCTAGACCACCGCGGCCGGCATTGAATGTTAATTTAGTGACTGAAATTAATAGTGAGCTTTGTTTTTGAAGCACATCGAAATTCAGTAAAATACGGTTAGCCTTGGGGTACGGAACCGCGAGACTGCTACGGTCGCAGGTTCGAATCCTGCCTCGGGCATGGGTGTGTGTGATGTCCTTAGGTTAGTTAGGTTTAAGTAGTTCTAAATTCTAGGGGACTTATGACCTAAGATGTTGAGTCCCATAGTGCTCAGAGCCATTTGAACCTTGGGGTACCTCAACAATCATTTCAAAAGCTACTTGAATCTACGCAATTTAGAAATAAGAGATTTAACTTTGAACTTGAATTAAATGATTCTGAACAATTAACAATAGTAAAATTTAGTACGTACCAAGCTGAGCTGCAGTCACAGATAAGCTAAAATACAGTAACAAAACTCGTACTCTTAATTTGTGCTTGTGTTATCTAAATATTGTAGCCAGCTATGAATACTTTAACTGAACTTCGAAATTAAAGCAGTGAAATGGAATGATATTTATTTAATGCTGGCGTTTGAATTTCAACAACACTCGGGTTCTTTCCGGAAAAGATGGTTCAAATGGCTCTAAGCACTATGGGACTTAACATCTGAGGTCATTAGTCCTCTAGACTTAGAACTACTTAAACCTAACTAACCTAAGGACGTTACACACATCCATGCCCGAGACAGGATTCGAATCTGCGACCGTAGCAGCAGCGCGGTTCCGGACTGAAGCGCCTAGAACCGCTCGGCCACATAGGCCGGCTTCCGGAAAAGGAAGTGACCCTGCTTGGTAATGCAATTGGGACAATGAACAACAAAGGTTCATGCTACGTTGCTGTAATTTTGTGACACAAAGTGACCAGTTTGAAAAGCTGAGGTCTGCCATACAGTTCTAAAACTTTACGAGCTTCCAGTCTTCCTTGTTGGTTGATAGAAGGTTTGAAGCCGTCGATCGAGGAGGTGGCGACAGTCACTCATTGTCGGCCGTCGCTGTAGCAGAAGCTGGATACTGGCGCGCCTTCTTCTCGACACGGTCACCAGGCGAAACGGGCTCTTGATGTGCGCTAGCTAATGCTTCCCGTCCGCGACACCGTGTCAGAAACTATCATCGCAAGTCGAGCGCAATTACATGCTGCCAAACCCCTAAAGCGCGGCAACTCGCGGGAGCGTCACACCACACACCTGCTCCACAGCACTACTCCAGCCAGACTCCCCTCTGCCCGCGCTCCACGCGACAGAGTTAACACTACCAAAGATTCTAAACACTTTGGTTCTCCACACGACCTATCGATGTATTCGTTCGATAGTATAGTTTTCCCTAGGCCAGACCCAGCGTATAAATACAAATAATATTCACAAAACAAACCAATTACACATCGACATAAATGCATATATATACAAATAGTAAAACAATTACACTATACAAAGACACAGAACTAGTATATCTTCAGGTAACAAAATAAGGAAAAAAAATTGCAGTGCAATAGATGGAAATAGGAGGATATGCATTTCCGGCGTTACACGTGCCCTACATTGTCTGAGGATATTCGTATAACCTAAACAGACTTAGAAAAAGACCCAAAAAGGAAAAAAAACAGCGGAAATGCATATGCTCGAAACATCAAGAAAATTTAGCATTAGGCTAATTAACCATAAACCAATTTTAGACCATAATAATTGAGTGGAGACACTCCTAATCTTATTCCACTCTGTCATCTTACACAAAACAGGTTGAGAACATATTAAAATTCATAGAAAACGTAGAAAATGGTTTAGCTATCCAAAAAATCTAAATTCCTAACAGTATCAAGAAATGGAATACTAGTTACAAAATTAATCAGAGTACATGGTTATAAAAAAACCGGTATATCAAAATACGCAAATTAATAATTAATTACATAGAATACACATTTTATATAACCTTTTCATAATTAATACTCTCGCCATGAGAGTCTACTTAACGCTAAACAAGAAAACAATATACAGTAGATCGACGAAAACATAAATATTGACAGCAGAATTCTTTCAAACAGCTGTCCGGGAAGAAAAACAACTCCGCCTTCCATACTCTCAAGTACAAAGAATGCCGACAGCGGCACAAGAGCCGACAGCGGCACAAGAGCCGACAGCGGTTCCGCCTCGCCAGTAATGTTGCGCCCCCCTGTGCGGCACGCTTGATCTCACTCGCCTGTGTAACGGCATTTCCAGAACGTCCGTTTCACTGAATTCTTTCGGAAAAACTCACTCCTGAGTAATCTCAAGGAGTCCATTAACACTATCACAGTGGATAACTCAACACAGTCCATCATGACAGGCATGTACTAGCCTGAAACTTAAAACAGCGTCTAAGTACATCGGCAATGACTAGTAAATCACATACTTATGAAATCTTACAGCTAGTTACAAAATCATATTTACATTCCTTAATCTACTGTGACTCAGCTGAAAACTTAAACTAGCAGCTTGGATTTTTCAATTGATTAATAATCACTCTCTCTTAAATCATTTAGCAAAAATTAATTACTTATTAATTACAACTTCTTTAATGTCCTCTTGGTCAGGCAAAAGTATGGCAATCGAGCGTATCGTTTAAATCTTACACTCTATATTTACATACTCTACAAATTACCCATTCTGTGGTATTAATCAATCCTTGCTTGGTACAATTTCAAGTCTACAATGTTCCGTATACCTAATAGTTTTCCAGAGCTTGGATACTCTAAGCAATAAGCATTTGTGTGAGGTATACCAATGACTTTATATGGTCGATTATAAACAAGCTTAAATTTAGAGATTTCATTGTCTATTTCGCTCGATTTCTCACTACTTTTTACAAGTCTTTTTACAAGTCTCCGATTGCAAACTTAGCAAAACGCGCTTTAGCGTCATGGCGACGTATGCGAGCATCGGCTTTTAGCTTCATTATTTCTCGCAAACGATCTTTTTTCACACCAATACCAATGTCAATCCGTGGAGGGAATTTGATTATCTCTTCCACAAGTCCCGGTTCGTCTGAAAACACACTCTTATTCCTCAATATTACTTCATACAGGCCTCGTCTTTGTTCGTGTGTTAAGTTTGACACACCGTCTACAATACTTTCCAATTCACTTTCTACACTATTGTCAATGCCGAGATTCCTCTTATTACAGTAGTTCAAATTCATATCTACGTCAATACCATCCGGCCAGTTAACAATGTGTATAGGCTGGTATTGCCTATGCACACCGTCTCCTTCCTTGTCAAAACTAACTACTATTGTTTTATCTTGTGACGTACATGTCAAAGTTTTGCTTTCGCAGTTAATCACTGCAAGGTACTTTAATAGCCAATCTAACCCGATAATTACTTCCGTAGTTAAGTCTGGCACGACGACAAACTCGTGTTCAAATCGTGCCCCACATATCTCGAAGTTGACAAAAATCTGTTTTGTGACCGGTTTACTGGCCTTCCAAGTAGCACCGATAATTTTCACTCCTGTTACTGGCATAACTACAATGCCAGGTCTGTCTTTCAGTAACTCAAATATTTTCCCAGATACAGCACTCAATTCTCACTGGTGTCAATCAACACGTTTCGTTGTAGGTCGTGCATATTAACAGACACTACTATCTGTCTACACTTGTCGTCGACTGTTTCTTTATTTTCCCACAGTAAATCCTCGTCTATATCCAGGTCATTCCAGAAAACACCATCCGGCTTTTATCCTAAATCCGGCTTATCTGGCGGTTTTTTCAGCCTCTGTTCACATACAGTTTTAATGTCAACACGTTTGTCCTGAGGCTTAGTCTGTAGCTTCGCCTCCAATATCGAAACCTTTTCCTGTAACTCGTCAACTAGTGAGTGTTGCTTTGCTATCAATTCACCAATTGTCACCTTCGTTGATTCCTCTTTGGTCAGATTGATCTCATCTGCCCATCTACCTGGAGGAATGTGCCCAGTAGTATCTGCAATTACTTCCTCTGCATCTGCGCAACCCACACTGCTACCGTCTGACTATATAACGTCAGCTCTAACCTCAAACACGCTATAATCTACGTGCTTTTCTACCAATCGTGTCTGGTTATCACTAAAATTTTCGTAATCTTTCTCCTTAATACTCTCGCAATGTTTAAACTGGAGGTTTGCGTCGCATGGGTCGGCTACTTCTACCACTACAACTTTCGGTAAGGTCTGCCGGTTAGGGCCAGAACTTTCCATTACTACTTCAACATCTAACTCCTGCGGGACGAAACACGACGAATCTTGCTCGTGCTCCCCATTAACATCAACTATTTCTGGTAGAGTCCGCCGGTTAGGGCCAGAACTTTCTATCACTTCACAAACACTGTAAGTAGGCTGTTTATGTTTTCTTATTGGCAACGTTACATAGCGCTCTGTATGACAATCACTGGCTGTGCTGTGTGCAGTCTGTGGCTAGTTTGCATTGTTGTCTGCCATTGTAGTGTTAGGCAGCTGGATGAGAACAGCGCGTAGCGTTGCGCAGTAGGAGGTGAGCCGCCAGCAGTGGTGGATGTGGGGAGAGAAATGGCGGAGTTTTGAAATTTGTAAGATTGGATGTTATGAACTGCTATGTATATTATGATTTTTCAACACTATTAAGGTAAATACATTATTTGTTCTGTATTAAAATCTTTCATTTGCTAACTATGCCTATCAGTAGTTAGTGCCTCCTGTAGTTTGAATCTTTTATTTAGCTGGCAGTGTTGGCGCTCGCTGTATTGCAGTAGTTCGAGTAACGAAGATTTTTGTGAGGTAAGTGATTTGTGAAAGGTATAGGTTAATGTTAGTCAGGGCCATTCTTTTGTAGGGATTATTGAAAGTCAGATTCATTGCGCTAAAAATATTGTGTGTCAGTTTAAGGACAGTCATGTATAATTGTTCTAAGGGGATGTTTCATATGGCGACCCTGCCAGGATACCACACTGGAATCTTTGGATTTTTTCTTGTAGTTTCTGTAATTAGTGTAGCTATTGTTTATTGCTAGTGCATAATTGCAGAGAGAACCTCCTTTGTAGTTGCAGTCTTTCACTGTTGTACAGTAAAACAGTTGTGGCATGCATGTAGATTTGCACCAAGTATTTCGCAGCTGTGTTTGCAATTAACGAGATATTATTTTCAATGCTATGTTAATGTGTTTTCTTATTTTGCTCTTCAAATTGTGCTTTTCTGTGTTGTCATGTGAAATATTGTGACAATAGTGGCGTGTGAAAAACGTAATACTAGGCTCCAAAGTAAACTGAGAAATGACAGTGAAGACGAAAGCAGTATGTTAGCGCCACCATGTAATGAATTAACTAATGTTCAAAGTAGTAATTTGGTAATTGTGCATAGGGAAATGGAGTGGGTTGCAAATAATGGTGTAGGCAGTGAAACAATTAGTGAACAGGGAAGCATTATCGATCGATCGGTCGGCAACAGCTCGACTCAGGATTCCGAAATTACAGGACACAATCTTGCAAATACTGTAGATTCAGGTTTTGCGTCCTCACCGTTTTCTCAAATAAACCAAGACACATTTTCTGCTTTTCAAAATGCGAATATTGCCGGCTCAAATGCACTGCCGAATAGAACTGAGGAACATGTTTCAGACACCAGTGCACTGTCATTACAGTTAATGCAACAAATGGGACAAAGGCTACAAAAGTTAGACACTACACTTGAACAAAATCAGAAACAAATGGGACAAAATCTTCAAAAGTTAGATACAATGGAACAAAATCAGAGAAAAACACAGCAAAAGCTTCAAAAGTTAGACACAATGGAACAAAATCTTCGGAAGTTAGACACCACGCTTGAACAAACACGTGAAGATTTAACTACTGAGTTACATAACATTGAATCGAAATGTCAAAAAGTCTGTAATGACGTAAAAACACAAATTTGTGAGCATTTCCAACCTATTTTTTCGCGGCATGGAAATACATTACAGAATCACGAAGCAGCCATAAAAGAACTGCAAACTATTGTTCATGAAAATCATGAGACCTTGCAAGCTAAAATTGACTCAGTTGCATCTACCAATTCGGTTACGCAACTTGCAAAAACTCAGGAAAACTTAAAGGACACAGTAGATACTCTGAAAATTGGTTCAGAAAGACACATGGAGGAAATTATTTCATTATCAGAGAAAGTAGTTGAACTTTCGGATCAGCTAAATAATTTATCTACAAAGGTAGATGATAATCTGAATGACACAAAACCGGTAGTCTTTAATGACACAGAAGAGTGCGAACAAATTAGGAAATTCAAACAAAATCAAGATCAAATTAATACGCAACACCAAAGAGAAATCCGGGAAGTACAAGATCAGCTGACACAGGTAATACAAGAATTACGTATTTCAGAGGACACACACGCCCCAATACGGGAAGAGGGACATAGAAATACGGAACAGCCACAAAATAATAACACAGCGCATTTCGGAAATTATGAAAGAAATCGGCAAGGTGCACCGAATTTTGAAATGGAACCGCCGAAACGACGTAACAATGACCGATATGCGACTCGCAGACATGATGATTTTGACTTTAAGCTGTTCATTACTACACGTAAATTTAAAACATTCAAGAATTCTGGTAACGACATTCATCCACAAGAGTGGCTCCATCAATTCTCTCATTGTTTTCCTCCCAACTAGTCATTAGAGCACAGATTAGAATTTATGTGTGGCTATTTAGAGAATGAACCAGCTGTAAGAATATTATCGGTCGTTCACGATTGTCACAGTGAAGGAGAATTTTACCATGCCTTCCTCTCAGCATATTGGTCTCAAGCTACACAAGACCGAGTAAAACATAGCATCGTAATGATGAAACATTTCGAACAATCTGACTTTTCCAGTCTTCTGAAATATTTTGAAGACATGTTGCACAAGAATCAGTGCCTGTCAAACCCATACAGCCCCTCAGAACGCATCCGCATTTGCTTAATCAAATTACCTGAACATTTTCGACATATTATTTTGGCAGGACGTTGCAAAGACGACATTGAAGCTTTTCAGGGACTCTTACAAGAATTAGAAATTGACACTGACAATCACGGGACGCGAAAACAGGAACACAACAATTACAGGTCACATCCGTCACAGAAATAAGAAATGGACATGACAAGGCTATTCCTACAACACAAATCGTGACCAAAACAGACACCACCCATATGACAACCACTGGCAGAGTAAAAGTTACAGAGAAAGATCGCATTTCGGTAGTAATGAATATGACAGAGATAACCATAGAAACAGACAGTATGGGAACGAAAATAATTATTATCAAGGGAGACAGAATAACTTCAGACGCAACAGTCCACCACACAGTTACGATTCCGGGAGAAATTCTCCACCACATGACCGAAAAACAAGAAAATATGTAAACTACCGACAAAACGACAGACCTGAATTCCATCAGAACTGGCGAGCTTCAAACAGGGCAGGGCCTTCTCGTCAAGGTGAATTTGTAGAAGTTAGGTCTCCTAATCCCTATAACGACGCATGCCAACAAAGAGACAGACATTGACTCGCACCGCAGGCAGCCACGTGCGCCGGCTGACTCACCGAAAAATAAGATAGCCGCTAACATTGAGAAAAATTTTAGCACTCCTTACCGACGTATACAACATGATAATTGCTTTGAAGTTGAAACTCTACGCACTAGGAAGAGTAAAGGATTTCATCATATTTCACATGTAAAACCGTTTATTGAGAGATAATCTGCATTTTAACTTTGTCTTTGCCATAAAACTTTTCACTTCACATTTCTAGTATACATTGTCAGACTTAGAAACTGTTACCATGCAACAATGTTTGAAGTTAAATGTCCAATCAAGAACCAAGAGAACTTATTTAAACAGAAATTACGAATGCATTGTTATAGTGAACAGACGTCACAGTGTTATTGTGTGTGTACATTCTTGCTTTGTTAGTTGCACGATTACATAACGACTATAAGGCTTACATAATTAGAACATATACTGGTACTGCTAATGAGATTTTAATGCAACATTTTGGTTTACTTGAAAATACATTCTGGATTTAAAGTACTTTCAGTGAGATACCAGATGACACAGTGGTTAGTTTATGTGACAGCTACACGATTTTATCACGACGCTACTAATGAGTGACAATTAACAATGTTGCTTTTTCAGTGTTTCTGTTTTATATGTGCACAGTTTTTCTGTATTATTCTGGAAAGTAAAACATGTTTTAGTAGTAACTTTTGTGGTATAGCTACAATGAGACTGCCTTTTCCGTAGCACAACAATACGTTACAGCACAGTACTTTCTTCATCACGGCAATAAGCGTAATAACTAAGATATCTATACGCAAAGCATTTCACTTTTGTTTATCATGAGGTAAGCACATTGGCTTCTGCAGAATGTAGCTTTCGGAGGATAATAACTACGACACTTCCACAGAAATTATCTTACAGCAAGACGCACATTTAGCGCTACAGGACACGTATTTGAGTGATTAATTTTGTACTTAAATCATTTATTTTTAAAGATATTTGAAGTACAATGATACAAAGGTTTTCCGTGATACATTTCATTCCATTGCTGTAATCTGTAACACCTGAGGGTATAATTACATTAATCCTCAGGGGGTACATGCTTACTTTGTGTACCATTTGTTTGGCAAGCACAAGGAGCCCTAGCTAATATGGTATTTGCTTATACAACTTTACACATCGGTACCATATTTCTCTAACACACAAATTACACAGCTATCTGATCATTTAACTGAGAGATAAACATTTTTTTTTACTGCGTCAGTGACACATGTTTACGCAATTACAGAGTTGGATTACTTCACACTTACGAAATTGTATTTTGTCTGTACTTAGTGAACTGTTCATATTTTTTCGGAGCCATTGTGATACTATGAGAGCGTTGAATGATGTATTTGGTAAGGGAGCATGATTTTAAAGTACGTTTGAGGTAGATGACACTATTGAAATGAGCAGAGAATTTTTTTTTCGGTTTTGACATTGTTGCAGAAAGCTACGACGTTTTTGAGATTTGACTGAGGTGTTATGATGTTATTTTTACGACGACGATGTGTATTAAGCTGTTGAGGTATGTTTATGATCAACAAGCTGATGTTATATGAGGAATTTGGTTATGCTACGTATTTATTAAGATGAAATATTGAAGAAGTGTCGACGAATATGTATACGTGTAATAAGGTAAAGAATAATGAGTAGTGGTTAGGGACTCTGACTTGTGGAAAAGGATGTTGGAAACCAAGAATCGTACTTTAAGTGTTATGAAATGTGTGTAAATGCGTGAATGTATCACAATGCTGACGAAAACTTTTTGAACACTGTTATATTCATAGGATTTTGTTTCTACACATTTGCAACGCAAATTCTCGACCTGTGAAATTTTTTATATGAGACTATCACTGTAATGCAAACTGGTGTCGTAAATATTTCAATAAAAAAGTTAAGTGACCACCTTCACGTAATGAGTCGTGGGCACCCAGTTGCGCGACAGTCGCCTGGAAAAGAGCCATTAGTGTGTGCCTTTCAGAGGCACAGGTGGAGAAAAAAAAAGGGGCCATTATCCTCGCTATTGACATTCCTTTGTAGAAAGCATCGCAAATACGACACGCTCAAACTTGGAAACATAAGATTATACTGTGGAGCTCTTAATTTATTATATTTACTAAAATGCCTAATGAAACAATGAGAAACATTTCACGGCTATTGTCTTGCTAGTTGAGAGAAATTCCATATGGCTTGCTTTATGTATTTATTTACTCATTTTGTTTAATATCTAGTTTCTAGCTGCACTGCAGCATTGGTTAAAATAAAATTTAATAGATGTACTAATATAGTTATTTTATGGCTACAGATCCAGTCAATTATAAATTTATGATCTACTTCCAAGAAAACGAGGGCACATAAATAGACATTTCCCTTCACAGGAATTGCATAAATAATTTTTTTACGATTTGGTAACTTATCTGCTAGCGTAAGTTCTCGTGATGCATCACCCTAGTGTTAAGGTGTGGCATAGGTATTAAACGTGGCCATTTTTGCTGTAATTTTTTTCTGTTTGAGCTATGTCATGTTTAGATATAAGTTATTGCATTTGCTGCTGCTGTTTGCCATGCATAGTGCTACTGAATTTCACTTTGTATTACTCTGTTAAGCCAGTTTTACTACTGATTTATTTTTCTTGTTTGCTGCACACTGCCTTATATTAGTTGTAATATTGCAATTGCTTTGCTAATTTCTATAATGCTGCTTGCTTTGCAGATCTGCATTTTTTTGTCATTGCTGTTTGTGTTAATTGTTTTGTGCTGCTGCATTGCCTCGTCCCTTAGTTTAGCATCTGAGCTCAGTAGATTTAAGTTAGCTTGAGATGGGGTAGGCCATATAAGAGAACAAGTTGTGATGAATTGGAAGAAATGCATTCAGAAGCTATAAGAAAATGGTTTGGCCAAAAAAGTATTTTGAAAGAGGATATGAACCAAAAAAGTAGGGTTTAGGGACAACAGGTTTAGGTAGGATTTTCTTGGAAATAAATGATGAGGTAAGATAATGGAAAATAAATAATGAGGTAAGGAATGTGTGAACATATAAATACAGAAAGCATGCTTGGATAGAATTTTTTTTGGTGGAAACAAATGTTGAAATAAGAGGAAAGATATATGGAATGAAGTTTTGGGTTGGACTGCAGTACCAAATGTTACACTGAAAACAAACCCTGCACTTTCCTCTTGTGTTATTCTGCTATGTGTTTGTGTACCCTTGTTTATTTGTGTTTTTCCTGTCTTTATGTGTTTAGCTGATGAGAGTTATGTTGTAGAATTTTTCTAACACTATGTTATTTACTTTGTAAAGATGTTTAGACATTATTTATATATTTTGTATTGTTGCTCATGTGTGAAGTTGATGTTTCAAAAGTTATTCTGATCTTTTATGTATGTACTTACGTCATAATTCGTGTAACACTGATGTATATGTTATTTCGATTCTTTTGTAAAGCCTGTACTACAAATGTTATCTTTATTGTTATGTTATTTAATGATGTATTTTGTACCTTTTTAATTGTATTCTTATGTTATAAAATTGTAATTGACACCAGTTCATCGTATTATTAACTTGTAAGTTCCATTTCACTGCACACGTTTCTGTTGGTCATAGTATATGGACAATATGTGAGAAGTAGGGACTGTTAGTGTTTGCACGTGTGTTAATAATACAGCAAGGGACTGGATAACAGCATTTCTGGTTCTAAGGACAATTCCAAAAACTTTGTGAGTGCACAAGTGGTGGTTATGGACTTGCTATATTGTCCGCAAGACTCTTCGATGGTGATTGTGCACCTGCACAGTCGCAGCAGATGGCTGCTGACCATCTCTACAAGGACTACAGTGGGTCTACACCTTTGCTGAATCACCAGTACCATTATTTCTACAAGGACTGCAGTGGGTCTGCACCTCTGGTGGCCCACCAATACAGTAATCTCTAACAGGACTACAGTGGTCTGCTCTGTGATGACCTACCTACCAATATTCTTCAAAACTTCGACTGGCTCTGCTGTGGGTTTGCTCTGTTGTGACCCATTACCTGTCAACATGTCAAGAGTCAGCATTGTCTTTCTGTTGGAAGGACAACACTGCTTCTTCAAGACTGCATGGAAATCCACTACTTCCGTGTGCATTTTCTTTTACTGCTCAGACTTTGAGAAAAACACTGCAATTTTACTGTGATGAACAATCTGGACTGTCTTTATGGACTGTGAGAAAATTTTTGCTTTTGACCAACATTGTATCAATAAGTGTGTGCATTTGATATCTTTGTTATTGTAATTATGAAAAATTTTATCAAATCATTATTGGCCACTGCCCAAAACAATTTGTAAAATTTTTTGTGGGGGGCATGGGGGCTATGTAAGTAGGCTGTTTATGTTTTCTTATTGACAACGTAGCGCTCTGTATGACAATCACTGGCTGTGTTGTGTGCAGTCTGTGGCTAGTTTGCATTGTTGTCTGCCATTGTAGTGTTGGGCAGCTGGATGTGAACAGCGCGTAGCGTTGCGCAGTTGGAGGTGAGCCGCCAGCAGTGGTGGATGTGGGGAGAGAAATGGCGGAGTTTTGAAATTTGTAAGACTGGATGTCATGAGCTGCTATGTATATTATGATTTTTCAACACTATTAAGATAAATACATTATTTCTTCTCTATTAAAATCTTTCCTTTGCTAACTATGCCTATCAGTAGTTAGTGCCTTCCGTAGTTTGAATCTTTTATTTTGCTGGCAGTAGTGGCGCTCGCTGTATTGTAGTAGTTCGAGTAACGAAGATTTTTGTGAGGTAAGTGATTTGTGAAAGGTATAGGTTAATGTTAGTAAGGGATTATTGAAAGTCAGATTGCGTTGCGCTAAAAATATTGTGTGTCAGTTTAAGGACAGTCATGTATAATTGTTCTAAGGGGATGTTTCAACACTATCTTCCTGCTGGTCGAGAAGCGGCAAATCCTGCCCACACTCCCTATAAACACTTCTTCCGCACAGGACCCCATAATCTCTTAGTTCGTCGTATAAGTGACCGAACTGCCTTAACCAGACCTCATCCCTCTCTGCATCCCCTCGCTCGATGACGGACGTGTTATCCGACATCTGATCTTCTCTCAACAATTGCGAATCGTTCTTAAACTCAATCTCCCGTTCCGCTGTGGGTGTTACAGCTGCCACTTTATAATCGTTTTCCGGAACACTACTTAAATTGTTCTCACTGACAGTGAATGTATTTTCTGCTGCCGTGTCTACAGCTGATCTACTACTTGTGGGCGCACTCCTTTCTCCTAACACTGGCACACTCTCCCGCCGTTGATTATTCCATACGGAATTTTCATAACGACGACGCCTCGGTTTTCTCCTGTTATTGGGCCGCCAAAATTTCTCCACGCCAGGTCGGCCCCTCACCGGCGCGGCTAGTGGTTTCCCTGTCTCGTCCCAGCAGATCTGCTCCCGGGATGCTGCTGAGGCGGCTTATCACACCCTCTGGCGTTATTACTATTCTGTGAAGCCCGTATCACGTTAGTATGATACTGGTTTCCGTCATTCCTGTTATTATTTGCATTGTACCGATTGTCATTACGGTCCGAACCACTATTGTTATTGCTGCCAAGGTTGCGGTATGCATTATTCCCACAGTTATCATTGTTGTGGTTGCTGTGGTACCCATTGTTGTTACCACGGCCTCTACCACTGTCGTGATTATTGCGCCAACTGTCCTCGTCCTCAACTCTTTCCAGGAAATCATTGATTGTCCTGTAATTGCTTCCTACGTAGCGTTTTGTAGCATCTGGAGGCTTCTTGTACAGTTCCCAGACTATTTCGGATTCCGTGCGGAGATCACGGAAATATTCCAACTTGCGGATCCAGCCCTCACAAAACTCCTTCATCGAGCCACGTGAATTCGCATCGAAAGGCCTCGATACGACAAATACGCGCCAGACACTTTGTTGTTTTTGCTCTGACCAGTATTCAGCCAGAAACAAATTTTTAAACTCGTCGAAAGTCAGGTTCATAATGTTGAGGTTTAAGCCCCAACGCTTGGCATCACCAGCCAACAAATCAATAACAGCATTAATTTTTCTCTCATTAGTCCATGATCTGGGTAAAACTCTTTCACAATTTTTAATGGAATCCGTCGGGTGTATACCGCCTTTTTTCAAGGGATCTAACCGCTCCTCTTTCGTCAACAATTCCGAACTATGTGCACAGATAGGCACATAGCTCTGTATTTCGTCAAGTTTCTTTTCTAATTCCGACACTCTCGTAATTACTTGGCGAGTGGTTGTCGCAAGCGTTTCCACTTCCCTCTTTTACTCTTCGCAGGTATTAGCCTGCTACCTCACTTTGGTATCTACTTCGGATACTAAAGCCTTTAAAGTTTCCACCTTCTTTTGATCCTCTTTTTTCACTAATTGAATTGGTTCCGTCACCTTATTCTCGATGATCGGAGCAACTGCTTCTCCTACACTTTTCTCGATTCTGCTAATTTCGGAATAAAAACGAGTATTTATGCTCGCAATGTCCGCCTGAACGCCTATCATTTCCTGTTTAAGATTACCGATTTCGGTATTTATCACAACAATATCTTCTTTGATTTTATCAACTTTTGTGTTAACAACTCCAACATTGTTGTTAACGACATTAATAGCTTTGTTCTGATTGTCTAGCTTCCGTTCAATTTTTTCAGACTGAGCTTCTTGCTTGGCAGACTGAGCTTCTTGCTTGGCAGCCTGAGCTTTAATTTCTGCCGATTGACTCTTGATTTCGTTAATCAAAACATTCAATAAATCAGTTAAATTCCCGGAAACTACCGGTTTTACTTCCGTAGCTGGTTCCTCTATATATGTTCCTCCGTATTCGTCATCAAGGGATTCAGATTTGATTATCACTTCCGATTCCGAAACATTTCCTAAAGTTTGGAATTCCATTTCTGCTCTTTGTTGCGTTTCGGAGGTCGCGACTTTCATGCTAGCCGCCTGCCCCTGAACAATGGGTAACGCGGTGCGCGTTTCCCACTGTTCGACCAATTGTTCCGTACACAAGTCTACCAAATTTTGGTAATTGTTGCCTTCACTCATTTTAATAATTTTCAATATAAATGCCAAATCTCAAATATAATTAGGATTACTCCCACTACTTATTCTCGCTGACGTAACGGCCTGTTCGTAACCAGTACTTTGTTACGAGATTTGCACAATACAAAATTCGTGTCCAGAACAACCTCAAATCTGAAGATTGTCCTGTCACCAGGTCGCCACATGTAACCTCCCCCTCACTTACCGACCTTAATGACAGTGAAAGATTAAACCGCGTATACCTAATGGAAATTTGGGAAAAGCAATCGTCACCGAAGTTAATTTGTAGGTAAAGAGGGAGGAAAGGGTTACGTCTAAATGAAAGGAAAAATATATATGAAACTGGTGGAAATTTGTTTTGAAAAGGGGTAAAGTTAATAAAGAAAGTAAATGTGCGGCCATTACGTTAACAATTAATTGGCCTTAATTAGATATTTGAGATTTGGGGAAAATTACGTTCGCCAGTCCTATGGACAATTACTATAGTAACTGAAAATGAAAGATTAATGCACACATAATTAGCACTAAAAGCGTGGCAACTGAAGATTGACACGTGTAATGTGAAAACTGGATGTTTGTCAGAAGTAATAAATTTCGCTACACTCTGACTTAATTTAACAAAAGAATTAATAAAACCGGAAAATTGAAAGTTAATTTAGTGACTGAAATTAATAGTGAGCTTTGTTTTTGAAGCACATCGAAATTCAGTAAAATACGGTTAGCCTTGGGGTACCTCAACAATCATTTCAAAAGCTACTTGAATCTACGTAATTTAGAAATAAGAGATTTAACTTTGAACTTGAATTAAATGATTCTGAACAATTAACAATAGTAAAATTTAGTACGTACCAAGCTGAGCTGCAGTCACAGATAAGCTAAAATACAGTAACAAAACTCGTACTCTTAATTTGTGCTTGTGTCATCTAAATATTGTAGCCAGCTATGAATACTTTAACTGAACTTTGAAATTAAAGCAGTGAAATGGAATGATATTATTTAAATGCTGGCGTTTGAATTTCAACGACACTCGGGTTCTTTCCGGAAAAGGAAGTGACCCTGCTTGGTAATGCAATTGGGACAATGAACAACAAAGGTTCATGCTACGTTGCTGTAATTTGGTGACACAAATTGACCAGTTTGGAAAGCTGAGGTCTGCCATACAGTTCTAAAACTTTACGAGCTTCCAGTCTTCCTTGTTGGTTGATAGAAGGTTTGAAGCCGTCGATCGAGGAGGTGGCGACAGTCACTCATTGTCGGCCGTCGCTGTAGCAGAAGCTGGATGTTGGCGCGCCTTCTTCTCGACACGGTCACCAGGCGAAACGGGCTCTTGATGTGCGCCTGCTAATGCTTCCCGTCCGCGACACCGTGTCAGAAACTATCATCGCAAGTCGAGCGCAATTACATGCTGTCAAACCCCTAAAGCGCGGCAACTCGCGGGAGCGTCACACCGCACACCTGCTCCACAGCACTACTCCAGCCAGACTCTCCTCTGCCCGCGCTCCACGCGACAGAGTTAACACTACCAAAGATCCTAAACACTTTGGTTCTCCACACGACCTATCGATGTATTCGTTCGATAGCATAGTTTTCCCTAGCCCAGACCCAGCGTATAAATACAAATAATATTCACAAAACAACTAATTACACATCGACATAAATGCATATGTATACAAATAGTAAAACAATTACAATATACAAAGATACAGAAATGTTATATCTTCAGGTAACAAAATCAGGAAAAAAATTGCAGTGCAATAGATGGAAATAGGATGATATGCATTTCCGGCGTTACATGCTCTACTTCCTTTCTGCGACAGAGACTCTCGATACGCAAAGATAAATAACGGCACAGCTACTGCCATTTCGTTGTTGCTATCGATACATTCAAATAAATTCGCCTTGACTATTAGCCAGCAATTTAAAATATTTTCATTGTAATTACTATCAATTATATACAGTCAGAAATAAATACACTATCACATCGATTACTTATTAAATACGGTTTCTATAATAAAGGTTACAGATTCAGAATCAGAAATACAGTACAAATTATCAACCGATATTAAACGGTAAAAATTTTCGCTGGTGCAGAAGGTATTTTATCTGCATTTTCGGTGTTACAACCTGATTTTTTTCTGAAGGACGGAAAATTGTTCTTTATGTGGTAATGCTCTTAGGTGATCTTTTAATGATTTTAGATGCAAAATTTGACAAGTATTTGCATCCGTTTTCAAAACATACTTTGTACATTTGGCTTCATTATGTGGACTTAATAACCAATTACGAAATATTCTCTATTGTAAAAAATAGTAAAATGATCATTCAGTAATTGCCATGCAAAATAACAATAACAATAGTCATTCATACACTGGCATATAGCGAAAATACCACATCCGTATATTCTGCTGGTCACGATCTGCGCAGCACTGCTATTCTGTTGCAGCTGAGACACAGTAAAAGTTAATGCACACAGATGTAGCCAGAGGGTTTGAAAGGGTTTTTTTAGTGGTAGATAGTGGGAGACATCAACTGACGAGGAGAGCACGGTAAGTGCCATCACATTGTTTCCTAGGAACTTCGCTCAATAGAAGTGCCTCGGCTTATCCATGGATACTCGACCGCTTCTGAAAAAAAAACCACGGTCAACGTTTTAGAGGTATTTTCGAGGTATCGAGGTACTTTATGTGCTTTTTACCGCTCGTTATCCTCAGACAAAATGGAGACTCAGTGGTTAGCGTCGTGGTTTCTTAATTTTTCGCCCCGGATGTTTCTTATCAAATTATGGAATGCAAGGACGTTATATTAATTGTAAAATAACAACTGTATTTCACAATCAGTCACACATTCACTACATACGTGTCTACGACATGTTGAAGGCTTAAAATCTTTTTTGGATTCTCATATTGTGATACTTCATTCTCATATCAATTCTTATATTAATTCTTATATTTTATTCCTACAGTTATTCTTCAGGAAAATTTGGTGCATACTCTAGGATGTAGAAACATTCGAAACATAGATATGCCGAAAACCACGAGCATTCGCGAAGGTAGGTTTGGTACAGTGCCGTTCCGTCATATGAATCTCACCAGAGGAAGAAATGTCGTTAACATTGCTGAAAACTTTGCGCATAGACAATAATTTCGCGGCAAACCATGCATAACGGATCACTTTCTGAAAACTGACGTTTCCAATTTCAGAAATTTCACCGGAAATACTTCCAAATAATTTTATTATTCATCTGATATACAATTAGTAGACGAATAATATACACTGGAAAACATTCTTGTGGTAATCTTCTGCAGACATGTGAATATAAATGAAAAACAAAAATAAAAGTAATAATCGGGTTTCGAAGATTGGGTACAAAATTAAGAGGCTGCAGCATTAACCACAGTGCCACCATTACGTCTAACGATACCACGTGGTAGAAGGCATATAAAGTGCCTGGAAAAATCTCGGAAATTTTGACTCGTTTTTTCGGAAACGTCGAGTATTTACGGAAACTGTCTTGAGCAGCTAAATCGACAGCCAATGCGTAATGGAAATATTTTAGATCTGGTAGCCACGAACAGACCAGACCTCATCGACGGTGTCAGTGTTGAGACAGGGATTAGTGATCATGATGTTTTCATTACGACTATGGTTACGGGAGTTAAAAAGTCGGTCAAGAATGGTAGAAGAGTATTCTTAATAGAAAGAGCAGATAAGTAGTTGTTAGCATCCCACTTAGTAAATGAATCGACTTCATTTACTTCCGGTATGATGGACGTGGAAGAATTATGGGGAAATTTTAAACACATTATAAATCACGCATAGGACAAGTATGTGCCGAAAAAGAGGGGTTACGGACGGAAAAGACCCACCGTGGTTTAACAGCGCAATTCGGAGAATGCTCAGGAAGCAAAGGCAGTTGCACTCGCGGTACAAGAAAGATCGGGAGAATGAGGACAGACAAAAGTTAGTAGAGATTCGTGCTGCTGTAAAAAGAGCGATGCGCGAAGCATTCAACCACTACCGCCGTCATACCTTAGCATAAGATCTTGCTGGAAAGCCAAGGAAATTCTGGCCTTACGTAAAATCGGTAAGCGCGTCGAAGGCTTCCATCCAGTCACTCACTGATCAGTCTGGTCTGGCAACGGAAGACAGCAAAACGAAAGCTGAAATTTTAAATTTAGCATTTGAGAAATCTTTCACGCAGGAGGGTCGTCCAAACATACCGCCGTTTGAGTCTCGTACAGATTCCCGTATGGAGGACATAGTGATAGACATCCCTGGGGTTGTGAAGCAGCTGAATAGGTTGAAAATAAATAAATCGCTAGGTCCTGACGGGATTCCAATTCGGTTTTACAGAGAGTACTGTACTGCATTGGCTCCTTACTTAGCTTGCATTTATCGCGAATCTCTTGCCCAACGTAAAGTCCCGAGCGACTGGAAAAAAGCTCAGGTGACGCCTGTATATAAGAAGGGTGGAAGGACGAATCCTCAAAATTTCAGACCAATATCCTTAACATCGGTTTGTTGCTGGATTGTCGAACATATTCTCGGTTCGAATATAATGAATTTCCTTGAGACAGAGAAGTTGCTGTCCATGCATCAGCACGGCTTTAGAAAGCATTGCTCCTGCGAAACTCAACTCGCCCTTTTTTCACATGATATCTTGCGAACCATGGATGAAGGGTATCAGACGGATGCCATATTCCTTAACTTCCAGAAAGCGTTTGATTCGGTGCCCCACTGCAGACTCCTAACTAAGGTACGAGCATATGGGATTGGTTCCCAAGTATGTGAGTGGCTCGAAGAATTCTTAAGTAATAGAACCCAGTACGATGTCCTCGATGGTGAGTGTTCATCGGAGGTGAGGGTATCATCTGGAGTTCCCTGGGAAGTGTGGTAGGTCCGCTATTGTTTTCTATCTACATAAATGATCTTTTGAATAGGGCGGATAGCAATGTGCGGCTGTTTGCTGATGATGCTATGGTGTACGGGAAGGTGTCGTCGTTGAGTGACTGTAGGAGGATACAAGATGACTTGGACAGGATTTGTGATTGGTGTAAAGAATGGCAGCTAACTCTAAATACAGATAAATGTAAATTAATGCAGATGAATAGGAAAAAGAATCCTGTAATGTTTGAATACTCCGTTAGCAGTCCAGCGCTTGACACAGTCACGTCGATTAAATATTTGGGCGTAACATTGCTGAGCGATATGAAGTGGGACAAGCATGTAATGGCAGTTGTGGGGAAGGCGGATAGTCGTCTTCGGTTCATTGGTACAATTTTGGGAAGATGTGGTTCATCTGTAAAGGAGACCGCTTATAAAACACTAATACGACCTGTTCTTGAGTACTGCTTGAGCGTTTGGGATCCCTAACAGGTCGGATTGAGGGAGGACATAGAAGCAATTCACAGGCGGGCTGCTAGATTTGTTACTGGTAGGTTTGATCATCACGCGAGTGTTACGGAAATGTTTCAGGAACTCAGGTGGGAGTCTCTAGAGGAAAGGAGGCGCTCTTTTCGTGAATCGCTACTGAGGAAATTTAGAGAACCAGCATTTGAGGCTGACTGCAGAACAATTTTACTGCCGCCAACGTACATTTCGCGGAAAGACCACAAAGATAAGATAAGAGAGATTAGGGCTCGTACAGAGGCATATAGGCAGTCATTTTGCCCTAGTTCTGTTTGGCAGTGGAACAGGGAGAGAAGATGCTAGTTGTGGTACGAGGTACTCTCCGCCACGCACCGTATGGTGGATTGCGGAGTATGTATGTAGATGTAGATGTAGATAAGCCGAGACACGTGTTCGCTTATTTTGAGCCCTCTTTCACGGAGTGAAGTTTCTGGAAAACTGGGCATGGTACTTGCTGTGTTATCCTCACGAGTAATTAATGAGCAAAATGACATGTTAACATTCATGACCTTAATATTACAAATGTTACAAATCCTGAAAGCCAGTATATAACAATTATATGTCACAAAAAATTTTTCACACATAATTTACACAGCATTCCTCAGCAGTTTTCATTAATACAGTTGACTAATGACCTCAGCAGTTGAGCCCCATAGTGCTCAGAGCCATTTGAGCCATTAATACAGTTAGCAGCTGACTTTATTCCTTGGCAAATCGTTGCATCTCATACGCACAGGATGGCAGACAAAAAAATGGAACACGAAAAACATAGCACATTTTCATGCCTAACTGCAAAACAATGGCTACTTCAGGTAACGATGATGAAGGTGGAAAGCGATCATGCATTTTTATCTGCAAATTAGACAACATTAGTTCAGTAATATTGAGATCTGGACGTAGTGGCAGCCAAGGGAGACGCGACGATTCATCCTCGTATTCACTAAACCAATCCTGGAGAATACGAGCTATGTGAGAACGGGCCCGTCGACTTGGAACACAGCATCAACATTAGGGAACAATTACTTTACCGTGGGGTGGACCAGATGAGCCAAAATGGTCACATAATCTTTGACAGTAATGCGGCTTTGCAGAGTAACTAGGAGGCCCATGGACTACCACAATACGGCTACTTCAATCTTCATTGATTCCCCGCCATATTTCGCTCGTGTGTATAAACTCGGCCAGAAGTAAGAAACAGTGAGAAACAACACTAATTCAATCATATGACTTTCTTCCATAGCTCCATTATTCAGGATTTTTGTCTATTCCTGTTTTATTGTTATGAACATATGATGAGTGGTTTTGGACTCCCACCTCGCCTTGGAGTCCCCTCCTTATGAACCGCCCTTGTGTTGTTTTAGTGCTGACAGTATTCACGAGTGCGACATTCATTTCTGCAAAGACTTTTGCAGCTGTCGTCGCCTTATTTTTCATCACAATCGACTTCAATAACCGTACGTCACGATCTCTCAACACACTCTTTCCTCCGAGTTGTCACTTGGTGCATGATGTCCTTCCGCTTTCTCTGTATGCGGTATATATCTCCGATACGGTGCCTCTTGAAACTGTAAACACTTCGGGTTCCTTCGTTACGAAAGCACCCACCATACGAACACGAACGATTTGCCCATGTTCGAATAACTTAGCTCGGACATAAGGCACTCTCAAACTCCGGCCGCAGTGGTCTAGCGGTTCTAGGCGCTCAGTCCGGAACCGCGCGACTACTACGGTCGCAGGTTCGAATCCTGCCTCGGGCATGAATGTGTGTGATGTCCTTAGGTTAGTTAGGTTTAAGTAGTTCTAAGTTCTAGGGGACTGATGACCACAGATGTTTAGTCCCATAGTGCTCAGAGCCATTTGAACCATTTGTGGTCAAACAGAACAGCGCAACAACCTTTGGTAGCATCTTTCTTTATGTTAAAGCATGCGTATCTCGCGGTATTTCCATACTTCTGTTAAACCCCTGTTTGTCCATATATGCTCATTCGCTATATACAGGTCGTCAGTTACAGTGATGATTCTTCGCCACCAACTTAAATACGGTACCTAAGTAGACAATTTTGCTCATCTGAAATACATACGCTATAATCAGACCAATATAGAAATAATTACAATATGTTGTGATGAAGACGAACGAACCGTCGCTAATGTGAATGACTGGTGGCCAATGCTAAATAGAAACATACAAATCTCTTCTTTCCATATACAGCAGGTTTGTCAGTGAATTCGACAAGGAGCTGGATGCATGGTCTGGGTCTACAACGACTAAAATAATTAGGAGTCGTTGGTAAAAAATAATATATTGTACTTAACTGGTGGTACAGGAGTCTTCATAGTCAGGAGTAATATAATTACAAACAGAGAGCTATAGAGGCATCACATTGGCCGTACTTTAACTAAGCGCCTTGTTAGGGGTTGCTTCCTATCAGATGAAGGCTATACTACTTTCCTACTTGACGTCCCGAGCGAGAGTGGCCGAGCGCACGCTGGAGATTTACAAGCCGCGTAGCAGCGCTTAGCGGCGCTTGTCTCGACTCGCGGGTCCAGCGATACTAGTACGGACCGCGGTCGATAACTGCAACCCCTAACAAGCGTGGTGTCGAACGTTGATACCACACAATACACAAACGTAACGTCTTCTGAAGGAAGCGCAAATTAATTTGTTACCGCCACACACACGTTGTGCTGTACAATTGACGCTCAATGCATTAGCAATACAGGGTGTGCATTTTAATTGAAGACGTTGAAAAATGTCGAAAACTAAATCCATTAACATTTCATTAATTTTTAATAAAGGTACAACTCTGTTCTTGCAGGTAGAATCTTACACGGGCACGCAAGTCAACAAGTTTCAAAGATGAAACTAACAAAAATTAAAAAATAGAAAACCTTAGCGTGTCCAGCACAAGTTAAATTTCAATACTCCGTGAGACCATCATATACAATCTCGTATCGACAACTCAAACTCTCCCTTGAAATGAGAGCTTGCAAAGGGATCTATAAGCTTTCAGTACCTACGCCTATGACTAAAGCTGTCAACTAAGGTTAACACACACAGTAGCAGGCATAAACAATAAGCAGTATAAATGCCACTTCTTACAGATGGTCTATGTATAACACATACACGGCATCTATCCATAGGTGTTTTTTTACCCAGGCAGAGACACTGGCCACAAAATTACTCCATGGTAACCTTAAAACTAAATATTATAATTCATGGGGAACTGTAAATAACCCGGCTTTCCGCCGGCTGCAAGCTTTGTTCTAAGAAAGTATTTGGCTAAGAAAACATTCAGTCGAGAACCATACCCCGGACCACTGTGAGGGTTCAGAACAGATAATGGGATCCGAACGCGTGAGTCGAAAGTTCCTTGAAGACAACGTATAAAACTTAAGCCAAATTATATGCCATAAAACATCGCAGGCTAGATCCCTGTCCCAATGTAGTACCTTCTTCCACAGCAGTTTCGGCACAGTCGCAATTTCAAATATATGACGAGTGGGGAAAACTATATTCACAGTCTTAAAATTGGCAAGTATAAAGGTAGCGAGAAAAATAGAATCTACCACTTCCATTCAGTAAATTTAATGAATTGCGTCACTCCTCATAAGTGTTCCTTCCTATTAACCCATTTACTATCGAACAGATGCAGCACGGTTTCATTGGCAGTAGCTTGATGTAGCACATCCCCATCTCGTCTCGTTCTACATGAGTTTCGTGACAGGTGCAAGTACTGACGTGATTAATACGCAGATTACCAATGATACTACAATATGCCACAGCCGCGCAGAGTGGCCGCACGGTTTGAGGCGCCATATCACGGATTGCGCGGGCTCTCCCGCCGGACGTTCAAGTCCTCCCTCGGGCATGCGTGTGTGTGTTGTTCTTAGCATAAGTTATTTTAAGTAGTGTGTAAGTCTACGGACCGATGACATCAGCAGTTTGGCCCCATAGCAATTCACACACATCTGAACATTTTTACAAGTGACGCATGTCTTCCTTTGCAGTAGAATGGCGCTCTCAGGGTTTTTACATTCTTGACACTTACCGAACTGTTTTCCGTACCCGTAAGGAGAACCTTCCCGTGCAGATGCCAAAAGAAGACAACCAGGCATGCGCAACCGTTCTCCTCAGTTTTGACACAGAGGGTACCACTCAGTACAGTAACAAGGATCGGCCTTACATGGCTCAATCGATCCACGCCACTTGCGACTAAAACAACGATGTCTTATTTAACAGCAGTTGACGATAAAGATAGCGTCGCCTAGCAGCACATATTCCCCCATCAATCCTGGGACTACTCCAGTAGTACAACGTAGCCCACAATACGAGTTTCTTGATAAACATAAAATCACTTCTTCATACTAGCACAGCCTTTACCTGAGAAAGATGAACTGTGAAGGTACGCCTTTGACGAGAACTGAACAGCAACGGTATTACGGGAATTAAAAAATGGTTCAAATGGCTCTGAGCACTATGGGACTCAACATCTGAGATCATCAGTCATATAGAACTTAGAACTACTTAAACCTAACTAACCTAAGGACATCACACACATCCATGACCGAGACAGGACTCGAACCTGTGACCGTAGCGGTCGCGCGGTTCCAGACTGAAGCGCCTAGAACCGCTCGGTCACTTCGGCCGGCGGGAATTAAAAGATTTAAGGTAGGTGGCCCCTAATATCAAGCCCGCAACTAGTTTCGTCCCCGTAGGAGTTGTCGGTTTCCACAGTAGATAACGAATGTTTAACTGTGCTACATGCGCGACCTCTGTCCTTAAACACTGGTGAGAGAGATTACTGTGGAGCACGTGTAGCTTGGGTGTACGAAAGAATTCTTTTTTTTATGCTGAGATGAATTAGTTTAACAGTCAAATTAACAGCCTGCAGTTCCTATTGTGAACATTGATTTGTGTTCAAATATTGGGCTTTATTTGAATCGTGTGTAGTAGTTTCTGGTGTCTTAACGTTATAGTAAAAGATTTTGCCTGTGTTGCTACAGCGACCGATGTAATAAATCTGGGGATGTGCGTAATTTCGTTCCCAGTGGACTTGTACTTTTCTTTCTGGGCACGAAATTTGGAAGTATTATTAAACACTAATTTAATTTGCTATTTACAAAGATTATTTTACTTTTTTGATACGAAAAAAGGCATGGAGAGAGAAATGGATTCGTTGCACGAAATCATTAGTTTATCTACAATGACACACAAATTCATGTAGTACACATCTTTGGTAGGCTGAAAAAACTTGAAAAGATTGTCCATTCATGACATTAAAGTGATTCATAGTAGTGGAACTGTCTGTCAATGTTAGAAAGTAAAAAAAAAAAAAATTCAAATTAATTATACTTTGGATAACTTTTGTGGGGATGATTTTAAGAACACTTTTTTTTATTTCTCTTTTTGAAGTGTTGACGTTAATGGCAAATACCGGCTTTAGTGTGTTACAACAAAAAAATAGCTCTGAGCACTATGGGACTTAACATCTGAGGTCATCAGTCCCCTAGAACTCAGAACCACTTAAACCTAACTAACCTAAGGACATCACACACATCCATGCTCGAGGCACGATTCGAACCTGCGACTGTAGCGGTCGCGTGGATCCAGACTGAAGCGCCTAGAACCGCTCGGCCACACAGGCCGGCTGTGTTGCAACATTTTAATTGCAACTTGTCTTCGAGTGCAGCATAAATTCAGGAATACAATGTGGTCCATTGATAGTGACCGTGCCAAATATCTCACGAAATAAGCATCAAACGAAAAAACTACAAAGAACGAAACTCGTCTAGTTTGAAGGGGGAAACCAGATGGCGCTATGGTTGGCCCGCTAGATGGCGCTTCTGTAGGTCAAACGAATATCAACTGCGTTTTTTTTTAAATAGGAACCCCAATTTTTAATTACATATTCGTGTAGTACGTAAAGAAATATGAATGTTTTAATTGGACCACTTTCTTCACTTCGTGATAGATGGCTCTGTAATAGCCACAAACGTATAAGTACGTGGTATCACGTAATATTCCGCCAGTGTGGATGGTATTTGCTTCGTGATACATTACCCGTGTTAAAATGGACCGTTTACCAATTGCGGAAAAGGTCGATATCGTGTTGATGTATGGCTATTCTGATCAAAATGCCCAACGGGCGTGTGTTATATACGCTGCTCGGTATCCAGAATGACATCATCCTAGTGTCCGGACCATTCGCCGGATAGTTACGTTATTTAAGGGAACAGGAAGTGTTCAGCCACGACCTGCAACAAATGATGATGCCCAAGTAGGTGTTTTAGCTGCTGTCGCGGTTAATCCGCACATCAGTAGCATACAAATTGCGCGAGAATCGGGAATCTCAAAAACTTCGGTGTTGGGAATGTCACATCAACATCGACTGCACCCGTACCATATTTCTATACATCAAGAATTGCATTGCGACGACTTTGAACGTCGTGTACAGTTCCGCCACTGGGCACAACAGAAATTACGGGACGATGACAGTTTTCTTGCACGCGTTCTATTTAGCGACGAAGCGTCATTCACCAACAGCGGTAACGTAAAACGGCATAATATGCACTACTCGACAACGGAAAATCCACGATGGCTGCGACAAGTGGAACATCAGCGGCCATGGCGGGTTAATGTACGGTGCGGAATTATGGGAGGAAGGATAATTGGCCCCCATTTTATAGCTCGCAATCTAAATGGTGCAATGTATGCTGATTTCCTACGTAATGTTCTACCGATGTTACTACAAGATGTTTAACTGCATGACAGAATGGCGATGTACTTCCAACATGATGGACGCCCGGCACATAGCTCGTGTGCGGTTGAAGCGGTATTGAATAGCACATTTCATGACAGGTGGATTGGTCGTCGAATCACTATACCATGGCCCGCACGTTCACCGGATATGACGTCCCCGGATTTCTTTCTGTGGGGAAAGTTGAAGGATATTTGCTATCGTGATCCACCGACAACTCCTGACAACATGCATCAGTGCATTGTCAATGCATGTGCGAACATTACGGAAGGCGAACTACTCACTGTTGAGATGAATGTCGTTACACGTTTTGCCAAATGCATTGAGGTTGAAGCACATCATTTCGAGCATTTATTGCATTAATGTGGTATTTACAGGTAATCACGCTGTAACAGCATGCGTTCTCAGAAATGATAAGTTCACAAAGGTACATGTATCACATTGGAACCAGCGATATAAAATGTTCAAACGTACCTATTTTCTGTATTTTAATTTAAAAAACTTACCTGTTACCAACTGTTCGTCTAAAATTGTGAGCCATATGTTTGTGACTATTACAGCGCCATCTGTCACAAAGCGAGAAAGTGGTCAGCTAAAAGATTCATATTTCTTTACGTACTAGACGAATGTGTAATAAAAAATGGGGGCTCCTATTTTAAAAAACGCAGTTGATATCCGTTTGACTTATGGCAGCGCCATCTAGCGGGCCAACCATAGCGCCATCTGGTTTCCCCCTTCAAGCTAGACAAGTTTCGTTCTTTGTAGTTTTTTCATTTGACGCTTATTTCGTGAGATATTTGTCCCGGTGACGGACCACCCTGTATATGTTACAGTTTGTAGCTCTTTAGGTAATCTTTCAGAACTTATACAGCTTCTAACGCACTAAACTGACGAAATTTGGGCCCCCTTCCCTATTATTTACCATCGTCCCTGAACACGACGTAATTTTTCTTTATTTTATCAGCATCTTCAATTCTTCACCGCATGATCGTCCCCTATTTCATAACTGTCACCCCGTTGCTGAAACTCTGCAACTCGCGAATTTGTGACGCTTATTATTATTTTCTACTTATATCTAACGAGCAATCAATTGCTTGGAGAAGACTCTCTTTGACAGAGGTCGTCAATTGACTCTAAGTATTACTCAGTGGAATACCAATTCTGAACGATCGCAACAGCTTTGATCTTAACTGTGCTTACAACCGGCGTGTCAGTTGTTATCTGTGAGCGTATGTATGCTTCATTCAGATGAGTTTATCGAGAATATGGTTATCAGTTACATGAGCAACTACTTGTAGTTACAATTCAATACAAGCATACACAAATGAAATGGTTAAAATGGCTCTGAGCACTATGGGACTTAACATCTGAGGTCATCAGTCCCTTAGAACTTAGAACTACTTAAGCCAACTACTACTTAAGCCTAACATCACACACATCCATGCCTGAGGCAGGATTCGAACCTGCGACCGTAGCGGTTGCGCGGTTCCAGACTGTAGTGCCTAGAACCATTCGCCCACCCCGGCCGGCCAGCTTGTACCAGCACCTGTAATCAGCAAATGTGCATTCGACCAGTCAGTTGTGAGCAGGCAGTCTTAAGTAGTGGACGTGCGACCATAGTGTTAACGTAGGTGTGCCGCAAATGGCAATGGTGTAACGAACTGAACACACCTAAAGCAAGTGTTCAAGACATTCTCCAGAGTGTTTCGAGGAAGAGTAAAGTGTGTGCAGAGTTTGATGCGCACACCTTGATTCTCGGGATAAAACAACAACAGATGAACGCCTGTAGTGACTTACGTGAATTGAGAAACGCACACAGTACCTTTCCGCAAAAAATCATGACTGGTGATGAGATTTGGTGTTATCAGTACGAACCTACTACGAAACGAGAGAGTATAGAATAGGTTTCTGATAATTCACCAAGACTGAAGAAGGTACGAAAGTGACGCATGAGTTGAACAACTTCCCAAAGGACTTTCCTAAGAGTTTCAAATAGCTGTATGAACTTTGTATGCGCTATACTCAAGTGGGGGAGACCCTGCAGAACACGTGTGAATATTACAAGAATTCATTGTATTTTAGCAATTAAGATACATATTCTGGGCGTAAAACAACTGAAATTTGCGAATGGAAACACTTGTTATAATTCTCTGTGCATCACTGAATAAATTTTGTTATATATATTTGCATTATCACAAAGTTTCTAAATTTATTTTAATGTCTGAACGGAAACACTTAATCTCAAATTCTCGTATTTATATTTAATTCTGTTTTTAGCAGTGGCTGAATACCTTTCACTGGCTTTGTCAGACAACGATAAATTTTTGTTCTTGATATTCACATACATTTACCTAAATTCATCTGACCTGGGTGATACGAATTTACTAACAGCTATTTTAAATGACAGACTGACCACGAGTATTCTGTTTAAGAAAGTTGAAAGACAAGCATCTGGAAAGTGTTTAGGGCCTTTAAACCAAATATGTTTAGCTATTACCTCAATGCATGTTCGACACATAAATATAGAACTGGTGCAGACCCCTTCATAGGTCTTCGATAAGGATAGAGGTTGAAGTAACGAATTAAAATTTGTGCCTTGGCTGTGACTTGAACCCGAGATACCCGCTTACAAGGCAAGTAAGCTATGTAGTACGTTACTCTAGCACTGCAGCTAACGTATCTGCACGGAGTGCAGTAGTTCAGCGCTCTCCCTAACACAAACATCCATTTAGACCTCAGCCCGTCTTGATTTTCCTCACCTTAAGTCGTCAGTATTGCCGAGATTCTCCGATGTTGGAATAGCATCCCAGCTTTGTACTTAATGGTTCCTGTACCTCAGGTGTAGGTGATCCATTAATACTACGGAATTAAATTTTCCAGGAGACAACAGATCACCTACGCCTGAGGTACAGGTAGGATTTCCTCATTGCGTACATAAATGGGGCGCTGTTCCAGAGCCTCGGCAATACTGACCAGTGAAGAAGGGGAAAATAAAGATGGGCTGATGTGCGAATTGAAGTTTGTGTTAGTGAGGGGATTGGACCGGGATAATCCGTGCAGCGTTGGATAGCAAATCTGTGTAGTACGCAGGAGACGTCGGCTCAAGTCCTGGCCTTTGCACAAATTCTAATTCGTTACTGCCACTTCTGTGCTTATCGGAAATAAAGTCGAGACTCGCTGTTTCTCCAGGAAGATGTAATTCCAAGATTCAAAAGTATTATTCCTTTTTTCACCCACGGTTAAAGTGATTTTCTTTGCAAACAATAGACTCTTACGAATTGATTTAAAAATCTGAAACTGGATTTTGACTCTATTACATTAACTAATCTAATGTAACACTCTCGATGTTTTGCAAACATTTCTTTATTTAAAATTGCTTGTTTTCGTACTATTACTCTGGTCACAGAAAATCATGTTGGATTTGTCCTTGTTCGGAAACTTGTACCTCGTCTCCAGTAACAGCCATGAAATGCGATATTAAACTTACACATCTTCATACTAACGTCGTAAGCTACTTTACAGTGTTTAACGGATGGCACCTTGTGCCAATGATTGTCATTCTCTTTTCTGTTCCTCTCGCAAATGGAGCGGGGCATAAAGCTTCCTGGTAGGTTCAAATGGCTCTAAGCACTATGGGACTTAACATCTGAGGTCATCAGTCCCCTAGACTTAGATCTACTTAAACCTAACCAACCCTGGGACATCGCATACATCCATGCCCTTGGCAGGATTCGAACCTGCGACCGTAGCAGCAGCGCAGTTCCGGACTGAAACGCCTAGAGCCGTCCTGCCACAGCGGCCGACTTTCCGGTAGGAAACTGAACGAGCTATAATCTCACTTATTTTGTCCTTACAGTCCTTACGTTGGAGGCAGCACATTTGGTCAGCTATCTGACAGAAACGTGGTTCTCTAAACTTCCTCAGTAGCGTTTAACAAAACATTATCTGCATACCTCCAACGTTTCGTCTCACCTTACAGATCATTTGCACAACACTGTGGTAGTGACAGAAACGCCTCAGAATTTTTAGATACTGCTCTTTAAAACGCACTGGTGGGGATGACAAACATTCCAGATGCAATAACCCGTGTTTACTGCATCCTACCTGCACTCCCGTCGAAGCTGAACAGAACGCGAGGCGCCGGCCCGCCACATGTTGTTTGATCAATTAGGTCAGCCCACTCTGGCGGAAGGCTGCCAAGCTCGCCGCCCACCACGATTGAGCACCTACATACTGCGATGACAGCTGTACATCCACAAAAGTACGCACAGCCGCCATGCAGCACCACCAAAGGGAAACGTATTTCTGTATAGCTCCCGGAGTGGCGTAGTCTCTCTCTCTCTCTCTCTCTGTGTGTGTGTGTGTGTGTGTGTGTGTGTGTGTGTGTGTGTGGGTGGGTGGGTGGGTGTGTTTGTGCGTATGTTTGTGGGTGTGTAATGTTCCACGTGCTAGTTGACCTTCACCCAGGTCACGCATCTGTGGTTTACGAGACATATCAGAGATCTGCCCCCTAAAAATTTTGCCCATTATGTTCATTGTAAATATGATGTATTTATTTTATTCTGCAAATCTGTAGATACCATGTGTTAATTAGAACTGTAATATGTAGTGTAAGCGGTATGAATTATTTTGTATTATGATGTATTTATTCTGGTTTAATAATGTTAGGGAAAGTTAAGGAAAGAAATATCGTTGGTAGAGAGTTATGATTTATGTAGGAGCGCTCTCTCTGGAGACGTATGGGGAGATGTAAGAGGCTCCAGTAACATCAAGATCTAGCCCCACACTTGCTCATAGTGAATCAAGGTGTGCCCCCAATATTACATAGAGCAATAAGGCCACTAGACGACAAAGAAGACGACGGTTTAACATCTACGAGAAACTCTAATGCTGTTCTGGTTTCGTTCACGTTAGAAACTTCAGTGAATTTTATTTCAATAATAAATGATGTAAGTAAAAAGTGTAGGTACATGACCTTGTCACTTAGGGTCCCATTCTTTTTCAGATATTGAAGACCGAAGTGTCGTTATTTAAATAGCCAAAAACACGTATTAAAGACTATTATTTGCAGTTTTGTTTGTACGCTTGAAAATAATTTAAAGTAATTAATAATGAAGCCTCAAGTTATCAGTACTGTTCAATAATATTTAGAAGCAAAGCTATTCTCGATAAGTCAGTGAAGACAAAGTACTGTAAAGTAACTTAAAATTAAAATAATTCTGGTAACATCAAATTAAAGAAAAGAATAAATTAAGTTTACATATTTCGTTTCTGTGTGTATTATGATAATGCTATTTTGTACTGATATTGTTCGTATTTTGGCGTTGTTAGTCTGTTGAAAGCCAACAATTGCTTATTTAATCCAGTGAATGTTCATACTAACTACAGTGTACTTAAAGAACGTACCTTGCCATGTCCAGGAAACTAGTGCGCTTAAGTAAACATTAATACGAGGTTCCGTAAATTACTGTCGTAACAAAAGAGCTCAACCATATACTTTTTAATAACGAGTTTAAATACATTTCTCTAAATCAGTATATCTCAGTGTTAACGACATAAGACAATTGATTTCTTTATTTATTATTATTTCATAACCTATTGTGTTGTCAGAAACGTGTGTCAATCTTCTGATCCCTACGTTCACCCAAATGGTTACGTATTCTTTGCTGTACGCATTAATGATCAGATATTGGACAGACAGTTCCCAATTGAACTGACGACCGTATTAATTAATGTCTCAGTTATTTCAATTAGTTTTGTGGGCTCTTTGAGTCATGTGGTATTCCTTTCTGTTTCGTATTTGATGTGAGTGACGGCACTGTTGTAAGTATTAAACAAAATTCAAATATGTTAAAAGTACAGGAATAAAATAGAATGTTCTTCAGAACGACTTGACGTACACTTCCCTCCACTAATCAGTCAATATTTCTTCGGAGACAATAGTCGTATTCAAAATAAAGTTCATAAGGCATACGTGATCACGGTCATATTATCGCATTAACCGATTAGTACGGGGGAGATACACGTGGCGATACTGGTGACAGGACAATAACAGTTCTAGCGTTGTCTATTGGTTCTAAATTTTTCACTTAGCTTAAATTCGTATACGAATAAAAAAAATTCGCAATGGAGAGAAAGACGCTGACATGTGGAAATGGAAATCCCGTGTGGCTAGGGCCTCCCGACGGGTAGTCCGTGCGCCTGGTGCAGGTCTTTCGAGTTGTCCCCACTTCGGCGACTTACGTGTCGATTGGGACGAAACTGGTGATAATAAGGACAACACAACACCCAGTCCCTGAGCGGAGAAAATCTCCAACCCAGCCGGGAATCGAACCCGGGCCGTTAGGTTTGACATTCCATCGCACTGACCACTCAGCTACCAGGGGCCGACATAGTAAGTGGAGATAAACCACAAGAACAAAATTTGTATAAAGCAATAAAGAAAACAAAGTGATGGAGAATAATGAAGTAGGTAATTTAGTTGAATTCGATTGAGAACAGGCGATCCAAAGTAGGATCCTCTTGCGGCGGAATCCATTATCAAGGACCCGGCATCAAGCATCACAGGTGCTGCAGGAGGAACAGAATAACTTAAAGTAGCGGAATTCCTAGTACTTGCAAATACTACGGTATATGGAACACATGTTAAAAGCGAACCAATGGGTGATATAAGTGGAGACGAACTTAATAGGGAACCGGAGTCAGAGTCACAACCAGACCCTTCCGGAAATATGAATGAATTATTATTAAAAATTTGTTTAGTAAAATAGATGCCCAGTCGAGTAACACGGATTCTCAGACCGAAACAATCAAAAGTGTTAACAGCAACGTATGGACGGCAAAGAGAAAAGTAGATGCTGCCAAAAATAAAAAGCAACTATGAATTCCGCAATCGGCAACCTTAAACTTGACATGGCGACGGTACATTAACAAGATGTTGATATAAATAGTCGATTTGACTCACAAATAGTGGAACTCAAGAAAATGTTGGATCTATTGTGGAAAGTAAGCCCGATGAATTTCAAGAGAGATTCTTCGAATAGATATGAGCGGTACAAAAGAAAAACACGAAAGAGTTTTCAAATTTGAAAACTGTGGTATCCGCAGTAGACACTAAGGTTAATAAACAGCGCGACATTTGCGGAAAGATAAAGTCAGAGGTGGAGACGTTGACCATAAGCACTTGCGAGGTAGTGAGTAAAGTAGCAAAATTAAAAAAGAAATTGCAGAAAAAACAAAACAATGTATTGTCTCAGGTACATATTACTGAGAGATACTAGCAAAAGAGGAGCGCTTCGACCCATTCAAATAGCAGGTGGCTTGCATGGGATGGATTTTACTAAGGACTCCACACCATCAGCGTGGAGGGATAAACAAAAAATCAACGCTGTTATCGACGTGCTAGCGGGAGAGGTTGAGGGATGGGCTATGAACCTCGATGTTACTTACATGTGCTTTCAAGAAATCAAAAATGCATTCTTGAAGTAATATTGGTAGGAACAGAAGCAACAGAGAGTGTGAGAGGATTGTGTATTATCGAGGTCCTATAACCCAACACTTGGATCTCGATGAGAGTTTTGCGAAAGTTGGGTCAGCAAATTAGATTAATTTCGTGAAAATCGGTCACAATCGGGGATCGTTTGGGAGCTTTGACAGTAGCTTCCCGACGACTCAGAGCGATACATTGATAGTAATTACAACACGATTACTACATTTTTATTGAAAGTTGAAGACGAGGACAACTGGTGGAATAACTCCGAAAGTTTTACAAACGGTGGCAACAGTGACAACAACAATAATAATAGTAATAATGATAGGAATGAAAGAAGCCAGTACCAGGTAAACATGGTACGAGGACCACGAAGGGAAAATAATTGGGATAGAGGGAATCAAAATTACAGACAGGGCGAAAGAAGCGGAGTTGTCCGGAAAATCTTTAACCGCACTGGTTAGGGGCCAAACGGAAGTGGGTAGATACTGGCGGTCCAGAAACAAACAACGAAAGTATCGTTATGAAAAAATCTGATTGCGTAGAACATGATTAGAGGGAGAAAGTGAGTTAGCATAGAGAGTAGCGTACCTGCAGTTACAATAGTTGAGGTAGCTGCAGGCACAAGCAAAGGGCTTAATTAGGTACTGCCGGTTATACAAGAAGTGTCAGACGTTGTTAAAGCAACAACGGAACTGAAATCTCCAATAGGGAGTGGTTCACCAAATGGGATAGAAAAAGCGGCAGTGGATAAAATTTCCGTTATTGAACACGACGAAGCGGCTTGTAAAGACTTTTCGTTAAATTAGTTTGGCTGGATATACGATGTTTATCCAGTCAGGTTTATAGCAACTTTTTGTTTTGTGTTGTATGTGAGAGATGGCACTGTTTTTAAGAATGAAACAAAATCCAAATATGTAGAATGTGCAAGAATAAAATGGATTGTTCTTTTGACGATTTTTTGTACACATCCCTCCACTAATCGGACAGAATTTCCTCGAAGACGATAGCCTTGTCGAAAATCAAATTCATTAAGCATAGTCGATCATGGTCATATTACCCAAGTAGTTGATGGGAGGGGTGGAGGGTAAGTTACCGGTTGTCTACTGACACCGATCTGAGAATGTACAAGAACGATGCACTGACGATGTTTTGGCATTATATTGACCGTAATTTTTCGGACTTTCTCTAGTTCTGAGTGTTAATACACCAGAAGAACTCGATAAGGGGGCTGACAATTGTTCTGCCACCGGTTTCCTGTATTAGTGCCCTACAACTTAGTAGAATTCTCCCAATACATTGTAGTAGGCTGTTTGCTTCCCTTATGTAGAGGAATGTTGGATGAGGATGGAAACTGTCAGAATGCGCCATATTAAAACTTGTCCGAGTTTCCCAAGTGATTTATTGTTTCCAGTTACAGTACCCCCGTTCCTCTCGGTCTGTGTCACCGAGCCCCACAATTCTGAGGAAACCACTTTGTACTATGTCAAACGGCTTGGCGCGGAATGGCTGCCTCAGCAACCCATGCAGCGCACTGCTGTGTGTCAGCTTTGTACGGCTATGGAGTTGTGACGACATCAGAATGCACCGGCAGTCGACTCAGCGGTCTCCATCCATGCTGCCTCAGCACAGCCTGCTGGGAGCTGCAAGGCGGCCCACAGCGTGCTTCCTCGCCAGCGTGGCTAAGATCACGGCAACAACAAGCGTCCGTGATCTGGAGTCCGAATATGTGGCGCTCGCCTCGGAATGCCTCTAGTGTCTGTTGGGTGGCAACAACATTGCCCACAGTAGCGAGCCATGGCGTGGCCCGCTGCTGGCTGACTGCAGACCCCACGTTGGTCTCAGAGGGTCGAACCAGCGACCTCCTGTGGACAGGAATGATGGCGCCCCATCTGCTGCTGTGTGTAGTCAGTGGTGTGACACGCCTTGCTGTCCAGGAGAGCTGTCACACTTGAATGCCTTGTTAGTCAACCGGCACCTATTTATATGCAGCTGTGTGCCTGTGTTTTGCTAACGCGCCACTCCGAGTCATGTACTCATAACACCTAGGTAGGCCAGTGGGCCCCTTCTGCCTGTAACTTGCCCCATGCAAACCGCTGTGTTTACTCTTTTCAGCGGTTCTACGGCCCTGTGGCCTCCATTCTACTTCGCAACCGCTGGTAGCGTAACTTACTACCGCCGGCCGAAGTGGCCGAGCGGTTAAAGGCGCTACAGTCTGGAACCGCACGACCGCGACGGTCGCAGGTTCGAATCCTGCCTCGGGCATGGATGTGTGTGATGTCCTTAGGTTAGTTAGGTTTAAGTAGTTCTAAGTTCTAGGGGACTTATGACCACAGCAGTTGAGTCCCATAGTGCTCAGAGCCATTTGAACCATTTGAACCATTTGAACAAGCGTAACTTACTGTCAACAGGCCTGCGCCTGGCTGTAACTTCTGCGCTCAGAAATATTGCACCAAATCTAACTTTTTCCTATATTAAACGGTGATGCCGCTACACTTACAAGTAACGTTAAGTGTGTGTTTTCCATGTTATGTCATTTCACAATAATACGCCAAGATGTTTAATCCATATGTTTAGCTCAAACAGCATCCCACCAATGGTGCATTGGAACAAAACATGAATATTTTTTCTGCCCATTCGCATTGATTTACACTTATCCACATTTAAAGCACACTGATACTCACCACCTCAAACTGAATTTCCGTTCTGGTCTTCCACAATCCCCTACAGTCACCCAACGATAACACTTATCCATACCTCATCAGCAGACAATCTCATATTTCAGTCCATCCGAACTGACAGACTTTCAATGTTATCTGAGAAGAGGAGCGGTCCTGTTATACTTACCAGGGGAACTTGTGGCGTACTTCTGTGCCGAATGAACATCCCTCAGATCAACATATTGAGTTCTATTACTCGAATGGTCTTTCAGCTGGTCACATATTTGAGAACTTATCAGTACGCATTCGATAAAATGCTCTCCTTAATATGTTCCAAAACACCGCACATAAAAACGGTTTTTTCCAGAGCTCATACTTCGCGTCCTACTGGCAATGCAAGAGTAGGGTTAAGTGATTTGAACAGCTCGTGGGCTAATGACCATTTGTATACCCAACAAAGGATCATCTTACTGTAACTATCCTACACTACAAGATCAATGTTTTAATGTTACACACTTCCACCAGCTTAGGCAAATTGGGAAATTGGGTTGGTTGCTTTTGCATTACATGTGGTCTATGGTGCGTCCTAAGAATATAATGGAGGCACCATTTAGTTCGTGGGTGATTCCTCAGATAATCCGTAAACATGTTTTCTGGATACTAAAACCGAGCCGTGGATTCCAAGACGGCTATCCATAGCAAATGGCTCAGGTTTTACGATTGGTTCCTAAGATCCCGATCTGGAACAACATTGAAACCGTTTCCGAGATACAGACGTTGAAAGTTGCCCTGCTCGTAGGCCTACACGTAAAATCCGGTGTGGGCTTATAAAATGAGGTATCATGGAGAAATATGCCGTACAGTGTCTCTGTTATCATCAGAAGCGTTCTGGTTGGTTGGTTGGTTGGTTCGGGGAAGGAGACTAGACAGCGAGGTCATCAGTCTCATCGGATTAGGGAAGGACGGGGAAGGAAGTCGGCCGTACCCTTTGAAAGGAACCATCCTGGCATTTGCCTGGAGCGATTTAGGGAAATCACGGAAAACCTAAATCAGGATGGCCGGACGCGGGATTGAACCGTCATCCTTCCGAATGCGAGTCCAGTGTCTAACCACTGCGCCACCTCGCTCGGTCAGAAGCGTTCTGGGAAAGCGACTTTATTGTGCTACTGAAGCACATGTAAAATTTTTGTCCACATAGAATCCGGTATGACGTGCGAAATTACATAGTTTCGCATTATTTTAGTTTCACGTAATAAAGTATCAAAATTTTACTGACCCATAAAATTCATTTCATATGAGCAACATGCCCTACTGTAGTTGGGAAAGGACGGGAACCAGCCCAAAATTCTCCTATCAGAGCACAAAAAAGGCGAATATGCTCCTGTTTATTAAAAGACTGACTGAAAAATGGGGTACCAGCTACCTCATTATAACTTTCTCAGCATCTTTAAACCTTGTCCCAAAAATTTTGGTACTCGAGCATATTTGCGTTTCTTTATACTGAGAGAGAAGGAAACTGTTATATCCTTCCTTCTCGCCGAATATGGGGTGCCTAAGAAACCTGCGCTCTCGGGTCACTAGGTAACAGTTCAGCAAATCGTATTAATGAAGTTTATTACCAAAGGGAATTACTGCAATAGTTAACTTTGTGAAATACAAATGTGTCGTAGGCGACAGACAAAATAAGAAATCTCTTCAGTATAGACAGTGCTATACAGTAGAAGCGAAATGACTAATCTTTGCTATTCTTAAACTCGCTACTGTAGATCTCGCAGAACTGGCTAGTCTTCAAATGGGCCGCTGCCAGGCGGCGCGGCGCTTATGTCCTCTTCGTGTCGAGGGCGCTGTCGTTGGGTTGTCGTCTTAGAGAGCGGTCGCTCCGCATGCAGTTGTCTGACGTCTTCTTCACAGCCCTCTCTGCTTTAGCATTCCCGACAGGAGTGCCGGCGCTTGACTTTACACTGGAACAAAAGCAGTGTCGGTGGGAGACAGACGGAAAAGTAGTAAATACTAGAAAAATGGAGGTTGTGGTTATAGTATACTAAGACCGAAGGAGGCAATGGCAATGAGAGACAACGAGAGGAACACAGTGAGAGTGAAACATAGATGGCAGTAACAGAAATTTACTAGGAAAAGAATGAAGGTGACACTGCCAGTGGGACAGGAACAAAGAGAAGGCGAAAGTGGAGATGGATGAGAGTCAGGGATAATGAGACAGTCTACGAAAATGACAACGAGGAAAAGAGAGATAGTGACAGCGAGAAGAGACAGCAGCACTGAGAACAAATGAAAGAGATAGTGGCAGCAAGAGAGAGTAAGAGGGAGACAGTGGCAGTGTTAGTAGATCAGAACAAAGGATGCTGTAGCTATAAGAAAGATTACGGTAACAGTTAGAAAGACACAAAGAGATAATGGCAATAAGTTGAGCTGAATGAGTGAGTGAGTGAGGATGGACAAGTGGAAGTGAATGGGTATGAGCGACTTACAGCAATGAACAAGTGGATGTGAGCTAGCTACACTTAGGACGCTTGTGGGTGTTAGAGGTGAGTTAAAAAGAGCGTGAATATGTTCGTGTACTAAAATTTTGTGAAAATTCTTATAAGTGCTGAGAATGTAGAATGAGGCAGCTGCTACCCCATTTTTCAGTCAGTTTTTTAATAAACTGGAGCGTATTCGCCTTTTTGTGCTCCGATAGGAGCATTTTTCCGCTGGTTCCATATGCTTGGACCGCAGTTAAAAGTATAAATTATAGTGCAATATCGAATACTTTCTGGAAGTCTAGACACATACGCTGATCAGTCAGAACATTATGACCTCAGACCTACTATCGATATAAAACCAGTCCACGCGATAGTAGTGTACACGTAGTATCAGTGAACGTGTTGTCCGTCTGTGGGATGGGGAAGGCACCCGATCTACCTGAGTTTGACCGAGGGCAGATTGTGATGGCCCAGATGCTCGATACAGTAGGAATGGATATTGATACACTAAAATACTTCACATCAGCAACAGAATCTGCCCGAGTTGTCGGTTGTTCGAGGAGTGCTGCAGTGAGTGTCTTCAATACGTGGCAAAACCAAGGTGAAACCATGTCCAGACATCGTGGGGTTGGCCAGCCACAACTCGTTACAGATATCAGACGTCGTACCCTGGGCAGACTAGTAAAACAGGACAGGCGACGAACTGAGGCGGAACTGACATCAGACATTAATGGTCAGCTGAGTACAAGTGTGTGAACAAACAGTGCATCGAACACTCTTAACGATGAACCGCCGCTACCGACGACCTATGTATAAGCCAATGTTAACACCATGACATCTTCAACTACAAGTTAAATGGGCAGGTGACCATCGGCGCTCGTAGTTGGAGTGCGGAGTGTTGCATAGTCTGATGAATCGAGCTAACTTCTTCATCATGCCGATGGGAGGGCGCGAATCAGTCGTCTTCCAGTGGAACAGCTCCGTGACATCTGTTCTGCGGAACGGAGACAGGCTTTTGGCGGCTCCATTATGCTCTTGTGAACATTCTCATGGGCATCCATGGGTCCAGTGGAACTCGTGTAAGGCACCATGACGGCCAAGGACTATCGTTCACTGGTTCCAGACCAAGTATACTCTTTCATGGCGATCATGTTTTCCGACAGCAATGGCATTTTTCAGCATGAAAATGCGCAGGCCAGAAGTGTGATGGAGTAGTTCGAGGAACACGGTGGCGAGTTCCAATTGATGTGCTGCCCTCCCCCCCCCCACCCCACCCCCACCCCGCCCTTCCCAACTCTCCAGATCTGAATCCGATCGAACACATCTGGGATGTTATTGAAGGTGTTGTCAGAACTCATCCCCCCCCCCCCCCCCCCGACGCCCTGGAATTTACGGGAATTAGGTGACTTGTGTGTACTGATGTGGTGTCAACTCACTCCAGCGACCCACTAAGGACTCACCGCATCCATGCCACGACGCGTCGCCGCTGTTATCCGTGTCCAAGGTGGACGTACTGGCTATTGGTTATGCGGTCACAATGTTCTGGCTGACCATTGTAAGAAGGCGTGCTGAAAAGTAATGCCTCCGAATATTTTATGTGGAAACTCTTGAAGTTCTTGTAATAAAGCTAAAGTTCTTAGCATTCTACATCTTTATTCTTCATGTCTGCAAACTTATAGTCAAGCTGACGACGAATACGTTTCTCCCAACGAGAGATCAGTTTCTTGATACCGTCACCGTGGAATGTTTGACTTGCTTGCACAGCTTCATCACCATCAAAGTGAAGTCTTCGAAGGCGTTCTTTAAGATTTGGAAACAGATGAAAATCGTATGGAGCCAAATGGAGCTCTATGTAGGATGATGGATGACAGTGAACTCAAGGCATTAAATTGCTACAGATGTCGTAGCGCTCGTGTGCAACCTGGCACTTTCATGCTGGCTGAAGGAATGGGTGCTCCGTGTGTGGAGGGGCTCTTTGAATTGTAAACTCGATTGCAGCACTTTATTTCTTACTCACCGACATAGTTATGTTATATACACGCTACAACCTGGAGCCCACTAGTGGCAGGGGAGTGCGAATATGTAGACATGAAGGATAAAGGTATAGGATGTTAATACCCTTTGTTTTATTTGAAAAGCTTTAAGAGGTCTCACATAAGAAGTTCGGAAACATTACCTTCTTTTCAGCAAGCCCTCGTAGAATCTGCCTGATGACCTGTACCCTCGGTTAGCAGAATATTTTGTGTGAAAGGTCGAGCAATTCTCTCAAAATCCATACTGACTTTTGGAGAAAAGCTATCGTATACAGTCTAGCATGGGGTATTTGAATACCAATCAACTGAAAATTCGGTTAACTGAAACCTATCCAGCCAGCAATGTCCAATACATGCGTGGCATGTACAAGTTTTGCTAACGCCAGGCTGCACTGTTCCACGATTTTCCCCTTCCTGCGAACCGTCATCTTTTGTATTCTTTCACGACGTCTGAAACTTTTCTTATAACAGATTGTTCTGCCGTTCGCAATGGACTCCAGAAGAGTACGCTTTGACATTAACGTTTCCGATAAATTTAAATTAATAAACCAGCTGAACGAAGGTGCCAGCAAATTAAATTTAGCTAGGGAATGCAGCAACATTGGACATTAAAACGATAGTATGTAATATTCATTATCACTATTTCACCTGAGACAAATACTTCCAGAAAAAGCTTCCTAATAAATATATTTATAGTGGATGTTGAAATGTTTACTACTTTCACAAAAAATTTCTTATTATTACGCATCTGGATTTTATACCCCGCCTACTTCTCCCATCGTCAATTATTTTGCGTCCCCAAATAGCAGTTTTTATTTATATTTATCTTGCAAATTCTTTTCATTACTCTATCGATTCCATTCAATTGTTCCTCCAAATCCTGTGTCATCTTTGACAGAATTACTGTGCTATAAGCAAATTTTAAAGATTTTATATGTTCTCTCTCAATTTTAACTCCAGTTCCAAATTTCTTCTTAGTTTCCTGTACAAGATTAACACATTGAATAACATGATGTAATGTTTATAGCCTTGTCTCAATACCTTCTTAATTATTACTTCCCATTTATATCCTCTGCGACGCGAGTTTTTAGCGGCGGGTCATCCGAATGTGTCTCGCGTAGTGCCTATCGCATTTTTTCATATTCAACAGTAGATGAAAGCCACCTAATTCTCGTGGAATTAATACTAAACTGAGCTGTAACTATGACCGTTTCCGATGGATGCTATCGACTTTCGTGTCTCCGTTGAATTCTTTGTGACTTCGCAAGGGTCCTTCATTGGGCCTCACTACTGCTACTGTTTTCATGTACTACTCGTCCCCTCCCCCATTCCTCCGTCAGCGACCTGTGCCTGGATTGTTAATCACTTTCGTTTTATACGGATCGTGCCCTCTCTCTCAGCTTTCAGTTCTACCGTCTACCAGCCGTGACTAATGACCTCAGAAGTTAAGTCGCATAGTGCTCAGAGCCATTTTCTACCAGCTGTGCGCCACTGAAAATAGATTCCTCTGACCTTCAGTATATGATATGTCCATCCCCTCTCTCTGTTGTTAAAAAACTTCTAGATAACTTTTCTCATTTTTTGATTGAATGGTTCCTCTCCAAACTTCAGGGTTACACAATGTCGGAAGACAATGTAAAGCCAAAGTAGACACAAAGCCCAGCACCAGAACACAGTCAAAAATATTCTTATTATTTCAATGTTTTGGCACTTGACTTATCGTCATTCGTCTTCTTGCTCCACAGTGTAATGTTGTTAACTCTGAATTTCAATCACTCAGTTTTTTACACACTTTCAAGTGTTCTTAGTTTATGATCGAATGAATCTTGTGACACAGAGCACATTCTGGAGACACCAGGATGAAGAACTTATACAGGTTGGGGACCAAACCGTCGTGTCAAGTAATCAAGCGGAATATGACTAGTGCTTTTCTTCTTGGTCCATCAGGTACTACTGAGTTATCTATGATGTTTTTACCAGTATTTATCTCACATGAAATTTTATTGGACAGTCAAAATGTTGCAAGTACCATCTTACCACTTTTCATAAGGTCGCATGCAGCCACATATTGTTCAGCTTTGTGTTTTAAATAACTTACCAGTATAATTATTTTGACTTTCACCAATGCAATCAGAATAGTGAACACACACTGCCATACGTCCCATGAACGATATCAACTGTTAAGAGAGACATTTTGTTTAATCACAGCACCTTCATTAAATTTCTGGCGGTCTTCATCATTCACACATTACAGAACTTCAGTTTACAGTTAACGAATAAGAATTCCATGCAATTATGATTTCATTCAACTGCAGTTATCACTGATCTGTACCCAGTGCTTTTATTGACCAAATTTATAAATTTGGAAGCCTTTCGGGTATGGTTAAATACTTTGGCCTTGAGGCTGAATTCCTCTTGCCATATTTATTCGATTCTTCTACGGTGCTACCGTGTACTTCGTGTAAGGTGGATCGACGATGCATGTAACATGTCTCGCAAACATAAATAGTTGCGCAGATGTGCATTTTACTGTATACCGTGCCTTTTAAGAAACAAGAAACTTCTGTGAGTACTACGTTTGTGAACATGCCCATGTGCACAAGTTTCTTTTTAACTGTAAATGATTTCGTTGTCGACAAACTTGTGTATAATGTACTGTTTTTTTCTCAGCTATAACGAGAATATGGTATGAGTTACTGAGTCACACTGGAACTTATTTTATAGCAAAAACCTTTGAAGACCAGAAGATGACAGTTACAACTGTCAAAACCGGTTGTCAGTTCATGAGATCTTAGCTATTGAAAGTTTTTACCAAATTTTTTGTTTTTATTTTTAAGTGCTGTTCATTTCTTTAAAACGCAAACTGGATTTTTTTGCCTTGATTTCTATAGTATTTTATCTAAGATACTTAGATAACTTTCTTTTATGTTCTGTGAAGAATAAAAAGATTAGTGGTTATGTCTACCGTACAGTGTCGATTTTCCTGAGGCTGCTTACTAAATGTAGAGAGACTGTTTTCACTTCGGATTACACATTCTTTGTATCTTATCGTAAATTATCATCTTGTTTGTTCGTTGCAGAACATGTTATTAATCGCTACAGTTAATTTTATATGTTCCTGATTGGTATTATTTTTGAGTAGTAGGACAGAGCCAGCCGTGGGAGAATGACTTATGACACTTATATAAACAAACACCGCCGGTTAGTTCAAAGATACCCCCTCCTCTGCCTCTCACCCTGCCCTGCCGCCTCCCCGTCCCCCTCTCCCTGTAGGCGATCTGTGTTGTCACTGTTGGTATATTTATGATCTGATTTACTACCCAAGATGGCTGCCAGATGTTTTCTAAGACTGCTTTATACCATACAGCATTATTGATGCCATACTTATCTTTGTTGCTATAGTTTAGGACCAAAGATGAGTGCCAGGTGTTTTTCTAGTGTAGCCTTACTATAATTACTGTAAGTTACCTGTATGAGACAATATATCCGACACACTGAGGCTTCACCATCAAATGTGACCACCCAAGCTAAGTCTGACAATATTACATTACTGCGGACGTAGTCCAGTGTAAACCTGGGGGAAATGGAGAAAATCCAAGAGAGACAGCATGGTCTATTTATGTAGGAATCTCTCTCCAGATATGCATGCACTAATATTATACTGAAACACTCCGCAGCTCACGCAAGACATCACTAAGTTACACTGTGGAGCTGCATATACAGATTACGCTGATAGTCCATGGTTCCATGATTAACAATTAACACAGATGTTTTTTACGCAGTCACGATGTACCACACAGCGTACTTGGAAGGAAGGAAACAATTACGTTTCTCTTTCAAAATTGCAAAATGCGCAAGGGTGACTTCCAGAGTCCACACAAACCCTGCTCCCGTTGTGTATTCGTAAGTGCGGCCGCCTTGCCAACCAGTAGCCAATCACAGGCAACCGCCTCAGATTGCAGGGCGTACTCGATTTTCTACAAGTCCCACTACGTGTCTCCTGTAGGAGCTCTTGGCAATGTACCTGAATAAGGACACTAAACGCCTCTCCCCCGCGTACTTTTGCTCCCATCACCTGAAAGGCCTCTTGTCCACAAACACCAAATGCAGAGTCGAGTAAGCCGCTTGCATACATACACTACTGGCCATTAAAATTGCTATACCAAGAAGAAATGCAGACAATAAACGAGTATTCATTGCACAAATATATTATACTAGAACTGACATGTGATTACATTTTCACGCAATTTGGGTGTATAGATACCGAGAAATCAGTACCCAGAACAACCACCTCTGGTCGTAATAACGGCCTTGATACGCCTGGGCATTGAGTCAAACAGAGCTTGGATGGCGTGTACAGGTACAGCTGCCCATGCAGCCTATGCAACACGATACCACAGTTCATCAAGAGTAGTGACTGGCGTATTGTGACGAGCCAGTTGCTCGGCCACCATTGACCACACGTTTTAAATTGGTGAGAGATCTGGAGAATGTGATGGCCAGGGCAGCAGTCGAACATTTTCTGTATCCAGAAAGGCCCGTACAGGATCTACAACATGCGGTCGTGCATTATCCTGTTGAAATGTAGGGTTTCGCAGGGATCGAATGAAGGGTAGAGCAACGGGTCGTAACACGTCTGAAATGTAACGTCCACAGTTCAAAGTGCCGTCAATGAGAACAAGAGGTGACCGAGACGTGTAACCAATGGCACCCCATACCATCACGCCGGGTGATAAACCAGTATGGTGATGACGAATGCACGCTTCCAATGTGCGTTCACCGCGATGTCGCCAAACACGGATGCGACCATCATGATGCTGTAAACAGAACCTGGATTCATCCGAAAAAATGACATTTTGCCATTCGTGCACCCAGGTTGGTCGTTGAGTACACCATCGCAGGCGCTCCTGTCTGTGATGCAGCGTCAAGGGTAACCGCAGCTGTGGTCTCCGAGCTGATAGTCCATGCTGTTGGAAACGTCGTCGAACTGTTCGTGCAGATGGTTGTTGTCTTGCAAACGTCCCTATCTGTTGACTCAGGGATCGAGACGTGGCTGCACGATCCGTTACAGCCATGCGGATAAGATGCCTGACATCTCGACTGCTAGTGATACTAGGCCGTTGGGATCCAGCAAGGCGTTCCGGATTACCCTCCTGAACCCACCGATTCCATATTCTGCTAACAGTCATTGGATCTCGACCAACGCGAGCAGCAATGTCGCGATACGATAAGCCACAATCGCGATAGGCTACAATCCGACCTTTATCAAAGTCGGAAACGTGTTGGTACGCATTTCTCCTCTTTACACGAGGCATCACAACAACGTTTCATCAGGCAACGCCGGCCAACTGCTGTTTGTGTTTGAGAAATGTGTTGGAAACTTTCCTCATGTCAGCACATTGTAGGTGTCGCCACCGGCGTCAACCTTGTGTGAATGCTCTGAAAAAGGTAATCATTTGCATATCACAGCATCTTCTTCCTGTCGGTTAAATTTCGCGTCTGTAGCACGTCATCTTCGTTGTGTAGCAATTTTAATGGCCAGTAGTGTATTATTGCACCGAAACGATGAGCAAGTAATGCTGGCTATACTGGTAGCATCGTGGCAACTGAAATTTGGCCGTTATTTCTCTGAAACTGACTGATAACATATTTCAGAGGATGATACGCAGATTGCCTTTATCAAGTACTCATTCAGTTACAGTGCTTTGTAATTGCAGATCTGGGTCTTCATTGCTAGTGTTTGTTTCGTGGCCTTTCCTACTTAGTACGTTGAAAGCTTCCACGAGCTAAAAGCTTATAAGTTGGCTGCATCAGATATGGGTCTTTTCAAAAGGGTATTTGCCATCATAATTGTGATAGGCTACTGGCTGGCAAGGCGACCGCACTTACGAATACACCAACGGAGCAGGGTTTGTGTGGACTCTGTAAGTAGCTCTTGCGCATTTTGCGCTTTTGAATAGAAACTTAATTGTTTCCTTCCTTCCAACTAAACTGTGGTACATCATGATGCTATCATAACTGTGGGCAGAGGCGCAGCCTAAGGTAAACAGATCTGCACTCGCGGCCATTCCCGTTCTCCACCTCACTCTGCAGAAGAGAGACAGTACGCCCTTTTTTCTGTCAAAGAAATATGGAATTCTTCACAGAAGGCTTTTAGCAAGATAAGAGAGCTGTACGCAGGTATGGCTTCCCAAATGGCGTGTGAATTTTCGTTACGACGGCTCGGTTTAAACTTTCACAATCCAGCTTTCTGATTTGACCCTGCTGTTATTTTCGGGACAGCCCAAGTTTTCTCGCTGTGTCGACTTGCAGAGCACTGGATGTGCCCCTTGCAGGACTGTGCCATGGAGTGGGAGGGATTTTATACTGTCTTCTACACTCAAGAGCCCTACTGATTCAACATAGAAAACGTATACGAGAGTGAGAGATTATTTAAAATATTTTTCTGAGTTTTCCTGGTCGGCGCTCGCAATCGTTGTCACCACTGGCCAGCAAGTTCCTTCTCTGACAAAAAACAGTAAGGTTCCAGAGTGACCAGAAGGAGAACACTTCGGTCTGAGCCTTGGCAGAGTAATGACTTCACGTTAGGCTTTCTGCAGAGATAAAACTTCAGGTTATGACAGGAGGGATGACTGATGAAGAAAATGGTTCAAATGGCTATGAACACTATGGGACTTAACATCTGAGGTCATCAGTCCCCTATAACTAGGAACTACTTAAATCTAACTAACCTAAGGGCATCACACACATCCATGCCCGAGGCAGGATTCGAACCTGCGACTGTAGCGCTCGCGCGGTCCCAGACTGAAGTGCCTAGTACCGCTCGGCCACAGCGGACGGCGGATGAATGATGAGACGAGCCTTGTTGCCACTAGAAGGATGTCTGCACTTAAGCACGAAGTACGAGAAGATGGTTGAATATGACTCTCCAGTCGCTAGCGCCGCCGTCCGATTTATTCGAGCTCTCCGCGCCTGGTAAAATGAGTGTGCGTTGCATGCGCGGTCGTCGTTCAGACGCGAAGTTCTTTCGGGCCCTTCAGGAGCCGATTGTAAGATTTTAAAGTCACGCAAACAGCTTGTTGCTCTCAATGCGTATTTTAGCAATCTTATGGTGTTCGCTCCTATCTTTCCGTGTACCTACCACTTTTAACTAACAACTTATGCAATCACTGGCCATGTCCGCGGATTATTAACGTAACTGTGTTTTATCCTCGGCACACACCTGGGTCTAGGGCGTACTTTAAAGTTATAATTGCTTATCCATTTGTCAATGGTTGGCTCTGAGCACTATGGGACTTAACATCTGAGGTCATCAGTCCCCTAGAACTTAGAAATACTTAAACCTAACCAACCTAAGGACATCACACCCATCCATACCCGAGGCAGGATTCGAACCTGCGACCGTAGCTGTCGCACGGTTCCAAACTGAAGCGCCCAGAACCGCTCGGCCACACCGGCCGGCATTTGTCAATGCTTTTTTTATAAGTATTAGTGGGTATTTTTCACGTCGAAAGAGAGTAAATCTAATTTTTATAGTGACTGTTTGTTTCCGTTCATATCTAGAAGATTCTTCCTTATATTAATATCTCTATTTGAGTGTTGTGGTACCCTCTTATTTGCCGGCCGAAGTGGCCTTGCAGTTAAAGGCGCTGCAGTCTGGAACCGCAAGACCGCTACTGTCGCAGGTTCGAATCCTGCCTCGGGCATGGATGTTTGTTATGTCCTTAGGTTAGTTAGGTTTAACTAGTTCTAAGTTCTAGGGGACTAATGACCTCAGCAGTTGAGTCCCATAGTGCTCAGAGCCATTTTTTTGAACCCTCTTGTTTCATGCTGAACTGAGCCTCCCCTATTAATATTCATTTAAATAAGACGTTTCCCTTGTGTTTCAGAACCTTCCTTTTAAATTGATCCATTTGTTCATTTGATATGGTTTCTCCCTTTGTTGTTCACGAGAGCTTGGTACTGTGCATACCAGAACACAACCACAACCGACACCGCACGTAAGATTCTGGCGACCTTGAGCCAGGACTCCGAACTCTTGTAGTTTTCGGACACATGCAGTCGTCTTATGAGTCACCTAATTACGATTTTTGACACTTACCCAGGATTTTGGGAGGCTGGTATCCTTAGATTATCGTATCGAAATTTTCTTTTAACTGATTTCAAATGGAAAAGTGGGACGAACACCCAGTAATAACGGAACTTGATCAAGTCTAAACTAGTTAAAAGCTTGCACTTTTACTAATTTGTTTCTTTTCCTTGGAAACAAAAAAAGGTTGGTGAGTTAAATAACCTCATTGTTCTGAGTTCTCGTCGTTGAAAATTTTGGGAAAAATATTTTTAGGTTTTGTGTCTGGTTAGGATTTTGTTGTATTCCGTGAAATTTAGTGGACGAATTTGGTTATCAAGAGGAAATATTCAAATGTGCCTGTATTTCTGAGAGTTTTTTGTAGATATTGTTTCGTGTATGAGGAATTATTGAACTATATGAATTCTGTGAGATTACATGTCGAGTAGTAGTTCGTGTAAATAGGGCAGAAACATGTCGCGATGTCTACCTGTTCAGGTGAAGTTGGTACAGGAAAATGTCCTTCCTAATCTGCGTCATTTCAAGGCAAGCAAGCGTGAGATGGGTAGTTTACATCCAACTGGGTACACTCTGTGCAATCTTAATGGTCACAGCGCACGTTCTAATCCATCTGTAACCAAATTCTGTGAAACTTGGAAACATTACGGGCACTGCGCACGTTACTGTCGAGAATGTGCTTGGCTGTGTATCAGGAATAGAAAGTAGAGACGAACTTGTTGTTTATTTTTGGAGACCAATAGGCTATGGATTAGGTTAATGATTTAGGTAGTCTAGTAATGGGAAAACTGTTGGTTGATAACTTGAACGAAAACCTGTACCGTGGAGCGCTATACTCTGGATTTCTTCTAAATATTATTCTCTTAAGACATTTTTGGTTTGGTTCGTGATCTTACATACGTTTGCGATATGAGTATCGCTGGAAATGGAATCTTCTTGTTCACTCAGCTGTAATCATGATGTGACGCGTGAAGGAAAGGTGGAAGCTTTTTGTAGAAGTGCACAAAACCAGGAAACGAAGGCACCACACTGCGGGAAGTGAATGAAAAGAGTTATGCTGACCATTGGATAGTGACACTTCTGTGGAAAATATGTCCATGTATCATTAGTGTACTGGGTCGCAAAGCGACGAGTTTTCCGTAAATAGCTGAGTACTGTGTGAAGACACAACATCTCGACTTGGATACTTCTAAGCTTAAAAATGATAATAAATTGATCAGCACGAAAATAGCACAGGTGAAAGTGAGACAAGGTGACGAAGGTGAGCGTAGGAAAATACAGGTGATAAGGGAACAAACCTTAGCCAAACAGCAGTAGTTGAAACTATAACTGCAGTCACCACCAACGGAAAAGAAGAACTGGAAATTATGAACCGTGAGTTGTCCAGTGAATTAATATCGGAAGAGTCCATGCCGGACAAGTAAGTAGAAAACATCCAAAATTATGTAGAGTTTGTGGCGGAGATACACCGAGACAGTGAAGAGTTATGGAAAAGTAGCGGGAAGGGGCAAGAGTCACAAAACATCAGGATTGGCGAAATGTTTCGAGCAATGGAAGAACGGAGGATCACTTTAGAGAGGCATAGTCCCACGTTAGAAAATTTGGCACCGACTTTGAGGTACAAATCGCGGAACGATGTTCCAAAATTCGAGAAACTTCTGATGTTACCGGAAACACGATCAGAAACTAATTACAGACTTGGAAGAGAAGGGTATAGTGCGATAACGCCAGGCAGAAGACAGAATTTTTGGAAAGCGAGATGAAGGGATGCGCCGAGTAGAAGCAGAGTTAGCAACACCAATGGAAGAGCAACGCAAGGTTGTCGAGGGATTTACTAGTATAATCGAAAGTGAACCACGTAAAGAGCGTGGTTAAAGCATTGATGGTACTACTAAACAAAATCAAGCAAGCTCTGATGTTAAAAAGAAAGATGTAAGAAGCAGAATGAAGCAGAAATGGTCTGAATATGGAGCCTAACTTGAGAGAGGAAAAGAACTGGACGAAATTGGCGCGTGAGAGACGTGGGGAGAATGTGAGTAGTGGTTGCACGGGAATCAGTTGAATACAATCGAAGAATGAAAGAAGAGGACGCTGTGTGTCAACAGTACATTGGAATCCAGAATGTAAGTCTTATTTCGAATCAGTCCGATGGACACCATCCAAGAATTAGGAGCAGTAATCGCGACCACGTTCTACCAGTGTCAAGGTCGCACCATCAAAAAATGAAGTTTGTGTGTGCACACCTACCTGGAGAGTCAGAGCATTTACATATTTAAATTACGATCAATTTCGGCAGGGTTTTAGAGAGGAACATTGGCCTAGCACCCGATTCTGTATCGTTCATACTGATCGGTGCAGTAGGTTAGCCTCAATGGTGACGTCATTTTCGGTTCTGTATCCGAAGTTCTTATTCAGTAAGCTTCTGAGAGCTGTTACCGATCGGTCCTCCTGCCGACTTTTCGACAACTGTACTGAGAGATTTTGGATTTCGGTCTGACCCTCTTGTTCGGTTCAGTGACGTTTAATACACCTAGAATTTGTTACTTTAAACATATTGAACGGTTTAGCTTCGGATTTAGTGATTGTGTTACTGTAGAATCACCAGGATGCGTCCATGTGGAAAGTGAGTTCATAATAGGCTATTTTCCTTTGTTAGAAATATGGTTTGTATTGTTGTTACTGTGAATGATTATAACATAAATAAAACAGTTTCGGTCAAAATTCTCACAAAATACCTGTTATTATTACATAATGAAGAGTTTAAAAAAACATTAAATTTGAAAAGGTCGGCTCTGCTTACGATATCACATGAGTGCTAGCTGAAATTACTACTGACTTCGCGTACTTTTTTACGCAAATTGTTTACTTACTAACTATCGAAATGCGTTTAAGACATTTAACTAACAATCCAAAGGAATTTTGTGAAGCATGATAGAGGAAACCTTCCAAAATTTCATACATTTACGGCTTATGCCCGCATCATTCGGCAACGAAATCAGCCTGCGTCTCTCTCGACGCAGAAAATCCTGACAGTCAAGAGAAAAATGTAATTTATAACTATAAAAATAAAATGTTTATGAACCCGAAAAAAGTAAACCCACAAGTTTAAGTAAACGCAATCAATAATACAACAAGAATCAGCATAATTTTTCAAGGGACTGAATGAAAGCCATAGACCCGCTTAGTGATTTTACATACATCCAGAATTTTCTCGGGTTCTCTGCCAGATCTTTTTCTAAGGTGTGACGGTGACAGTTGTTGTATACTTCGCGCACAGATCTCTTCACAGAATCTCTGCTAACTTTCTCTGTCATATGACTCATAAATATTTATGTATTACATACATTAAAAATGCTTTGCCGCGCGGGGTTTGCCGAGCGGTCTCAGACGCTGCAGTCATGGACTGTGCGGCTGGTCCCGGTGGAGGTTCGAGGCCTCCCTCGGGCACTGGTGTGTGTGTTTGTCCTTAGGATAATTTAGGTTAAGTAGTGTGTAAGCCTAGGGACTGATGACCTTAGCAGTTAAGTATAAGATTTCACACACATTTGAACATTTTTGAATATTAATAATGTATAGGCAATGTGTATACAAATGGTTTTCAGAGTACCGTGTAAAAATTTCAGTCAAATTGGTCAAAAACATTTAGAGATTTTTGCTAACAACGCTTAATTTTTTATACATTATTACATTTATATTTATAGCCCACACACACACACACACACACACATATATATATATATATATATATATATATATATATATATATATATATATATATATACGTAGCTTACGTCCATCCGAACATTTATTATAGTATCGCGTAAAAATCTGAAGTAAACCGCTCAAGATTTTTCGAGATTTTTGTAACAAACTTTCCCGTTTACGTAGTATATATTGTGTATGTACTATAAATATTTAAAAATGGGTAGCGTATGTCTAACCAAATATTTATTATCGTGTAAGAATCTGAAGTAAATCGGTTAATAACTTCCCAAAATTTTTGTTAATATCTTTAAAAATGACTTTTCTATTATAGTAGTATAGATTGATGGAATTGTTTAACTGGCGTTTAATGAACTGTATGGCTACACTATTTACCGAAGACAACGCGAGTCATAGAAAAAGATACTTAGAACTAGAATAAAGAAGTGCAGGAATGGTAGTCTCGCATCATGTTCACTAATGGTGCGATACGTCTAGACTGATATTCATACCTAGTATTAACCTGCTGGACAGTGAGCAAAGTCCATCAAGTGCTAACCCACTGAATGAGGATCACTGAAGTAGTCGATAGTATTAAGCTGCCAGAACCTAGCTAGCTGCTCCATTGTCCAGATATTGCATTCCACAATTATAAACCGAAGTGAAGTGATCTTCAATGAATCGTGCGATACATCTATTGCGAATGCAGTTACTACGTCACTAATCTGTGAATATGATACCCAGGAGTGTTCTCCAACAAAACCACCACTCATTACAAGCACACCATCCAATAACTGTCCATATCACTGACATTACATCGTCTGCTGTAATTTATGATACATGCGTTCGACATGCATTGCCACAACTCTACATTAAATTTTGCGTTAATTTCCACTTGACCTTATAGCAGTCGAAATGTTTACAGTGAAGTTTATACTAATTAGCACTTGAGTGCAGCATTTGCGTATTAAATAGAAAGGAATCACAAGGTCTTCATCTGAATTAGAGTGCGGCATTTGTAAATTATATAAAATGATTAGGTATGTCAGCTCCAAGAATGTAACAAGATTAATAATAAATATTTATTATTTTGGTGCATAACTTTGTAGCGTTTTTGTTTATGAATTTGGTATCCCGGTTGCTGTGGGTTTATTTTTCGATTGTCATTTTTTATTTGTAGTTCACAGTTGCTATTTGAGCTTTCATATCGTCATTTGGAGATAGTGATTGGAGCTGTGGACGCTAGGAAATGGAGTGCCAAGTGGAGAAATCGGATCATTTCCTACATATTCTTCTCTTTGAGTTCAATAGAGGGATGAGAGCAGCGGAGCAGCCAGAAACATTTGCGCCATGTACGGGAATACTGCTACTGGACAGAGCGAGGCAAGAAAAAGTTTCTCTCGTTTTAAGGAAGATCATTTTGACATCAATGTCAATCCATGTTCAGGAAGACCTTCGGAATTCGATGAAGATCGTTCAAATGAATTAATCCACAATGATCGACGTCAGTGTTCTCTTGAACTTGCAAATGTGATGAACTGTGATCATTTCACTATAGTTCAACATTTACAAAAATGGGGAGGGTTCAAAATTCGGATTTATGGGTACCGTATGCTCTAAGACAAAACTGCGGGTGGCCACAAGTGCATCTCTGCCTGCTCGACATCAACTGTCTTGTGATCAGCGCCGACCATTCCTATCCCGTATTGTTACTGGTGACGAGAAACGGTGTCTTCATGCTGACATAAGGAAAAGAAATGGATGGTTGAGCCCAATAAAAGCAGTAACTTCCCGTACAAAGACCTGATCGCATCCACAAAAGATCTACACCTGGTTGAACACCGACGGTGTGGTGTACTATCAGTTGCGTACCCGAGGTGTAACCATCACTGCTGACATTTATTGTCAGCTACTGAGACGTCTTGCAGAAGCAGTCCTAGAACAACGACTAGAAAGGCTGAGTGAAGTGATGCTACTCCACGATAACGCCCGCCCGCACTCTGCTCGACTGACAAAAACCACAATACAGGAGTCGGGTTTCGAGGTCATTCCAGGTCCACCTTATTCGCCTGATCTTGTGCCTCAGTTGTTCACCTTTTCCGCTCTCTATCTAACAACCTTCAAGGAACTTCCTTTCCTTGCGAAAATACCCTACGAACATGGCTCAACAGTTCTTCGACTCAAAACCACGTGATTTCTACTGTCACTGAATCGAGAAGTTACCCCAGCGTTGGTAGAGTGTTGTAAATAGTAAAGGAGAATACATTATTGTTGACTAAAGTCTCCGCTACGTGTATCTGTTGTGTTCATTAAACTTACGGAAAAACGCTACGAACTTACTCACCAACCTAGTATTTTTCGAAACAAAAGTATCTGTGGACCATGGTTATTCCAATACAATTTACAAATTTCTCTTACTTACGAAAAAGGAAATAATGATTTGCCCATTATCAATTACAAAATTCTCAGGGTCGCTACTAGGGTTTCTAATTGTGGCTGCTATGAGACAAAAGCAACTGGCAGACGCACTCGAATTAGAGCTACAATGCATTTTACTGGGCAGTGATCAGGCTGCTGTTGGCGCGGATGAAGACACGCTGCTGACGGAAGGTAGTGTTTCATGTCGGCGTGAAGGACGAGGAGGAGACTAGAGTTTAACGTCCCGTCGACGACGAGGTCATTAGAGACGGAGCACAAGCTCGGATTAGGGAAGGATTGGGAAGGAAATCGGCGGTGCAAAAAATTGTTCAGATGGCTCTGAGGTCATTAGTTCCCTAGAACTTGGAACTACTTAAACCTAACTAACCCAAGGACATCACACACATCCATGCCCGAGGCAGGATTCGAACCTGCGACCGTAGCGATCGCGCGGTTCCAGACTGCAGAGCGTAGAACCGCTCGGACACTCCGGCCGGCTCGGGGGTGCACTTTCAAAGGAACCATCCCTGCACTTGCCCTACGCTATGTACAGAAATCACGGGAAAACTTAATTCCGGATGGCCGGACGCGAGCTCGAACCGTTGTCCTCCAGAATGCAAGGCCAGTGTGCTAACCACTGCGCCACTTCGCTGCAGTCGCTGCGAGAAGGTTGCGGAGAGGCGTGTTCGAGACCGCCGGCCATACTCATATTTCCCAGAGACAGCCGAGGAGGGGCCGAAAATACACGCCTTTCGGCAGTGGCCAAATTTAGATGTTCTGCGTTTGCGGCAATGACGTCCAGAAACCAAGTGCCCTCGACTCGCGCCAGGAAGTGTCCCCTTTGGCCGCTGGACGTCAAGTCTTCTTATTATCTCAATTACAAGTGTCTCACGGGCGATTTCTTTCAGTTTTGTTCCATAGCTACAACCTTAGACATGACAATACACTCGATTCCCTTTCTGACAAATCAAATTATTATCCACCATCCTTGTTAAATGTTTTGTGCCACCTACAATTCCGACGCTGGATGACCACACTCAGTGTATTGTATCTGTAATTCCTCCACTAAGCACACAGCATATCGCCGGTTACGAATAGATGTCGTGTGTTCTGTCCATTTGTCACCACCACCTCCTCCTCCTGTTCTAACATCTCCTTGTACTTGAGCATCGTTCTCACACTTCTCTCGGCACGGAGGACACACATACACTGAAAAGGCTTTTATCCAAAGTACCCTCTCATCTGGTACACGGCAAACGTCTTGTCTTTAGTGTCAGCAGGTGTTTGAATCTGCGCCCATTCCACTCCCATCAACAGCGCAGAAGAAAGGTTCCGGCGGCCAATAGAAGCTTGCTAATCAGCTGAACAACTTTGCAGCATTAGCCATTATTCTACAGACTATCATTCTGATAACTCTACTTCAATATAATTCATGGGGAAGACATTGTCTGATTATCCTTTCAATTATATTCTTTTAAAAGCATACACAAATGTTTATCAGCTGCAACTACAGAACCTAAAAAGTTTAATACACAAGAATGTGAAGTGCGTTAGCTCTGTAAGACCCATTGTTCAGAGAGACTAGCGCTTCTTTGTTTTATTTTCTCAAATATTTTTGGATCTATTACTCACTTATTCAGTGGTCACCGGCCCTGTTAATCATGCCCTGCATCAGCGATCACTCTTCATTGTATTCTGTCTGTTGTTGTTTTCTACCAGTTTGCTACATTCATAGCTTCCGCGTATGAAATGTGAGGTTCATTCAAATGAAACCTGGTCAGTGCGTCTACCTTTGCCTTACACGTAATGTGGCACCACGTAACTGCGGGTATGGTGGCAGAGAGACTGACGCGTGGGCACCGTTTGATGTTGCATAGAGCCAGTGTGATTTCATGCCGCAGAGAAGGTGGTCATACAACTTATTGTAGACTACCGAACATGCAGGGGAGTAAGCAGGAACAACGAGGAGTGATTCGATTTTTGGCGGCGAGGGAGTTGGAGGCCGTGAAATGTATCGGCGGATGAAGGCTGTGTACGGTGAGTACAGTCTGAGTCCTTCAAGTGTTGTGGAATGGCACGAACGATTCCTTGAGAGGCGCGATTCACTGGAAGGCGATGCTCGCCATGGACAGGATCATCGTATGATCACAAAGGAAATGGTTGCGGAAGTGAATGCTTTAGTCTTGGACAACCGCAGATTCACCTTGGACGAGATCCATCGGTTATCAACACTCAGTCTCCACTGTATTAATTTAAAAGACCATTCAGACTAGTTCTTAGTTCAGTTGAGACTAGCGACCCTTCTTCATCATACCTATTACATAACGATGTCCGTGGGTAAACGCCACGAAACGCGGATAACCGGGATAAAATTTCAAAATTTTTCGTATATAAAAGGAGTTTTCAAACTGTGCATCACTGTTCCCAGGGGCGTCGCAGCCTTACAGTAGGGGTGTCGCAGTGGTTTCATAAAAATAATAAGTTGGTTTCTTTGCTTTCTGAGCAAAGGAGCAACGAATTCGCTAGTAGTGTTATGTAGCGGGCCGGCAAGTTAGTTTCGCTACTGTGCCAGCATAGTACTATTAGATAGCAGTCGAATCATACAAAATTAATCATTTGTTTTTATTTAATAACAAAGTGTTTAAAGGTTAGCTCCGTCGAATGCAAACAAGATTATTAATCGTCGAAGACCCGATGTAACTGAAGAAATTAATGATGAACTCCTTGATCAACTCAAAGGTAATAGTGATTTTGCTATTCGGTTGGATAAAGTTCCACACAACTACAGTGATGCCCCTCTAGTTTGTAATGTGAGGTTTATACTGACAGCACGTTTCATGAAGATCTTCTGTTCTGTAGGAAAATAAATCTTGGAACAAAAGAAACGGGGGTCTTTGAAACACTAGATTCTTTTATGCCAGCAACCAACATTAATTACGAAAACCACGAAGGCGTGAGTACATATGGACGTCGTAGTATGGCTGGCTGTTACGGCGGATTGGAAACTCTGACCAGTAAAGAGGTTCTCCATGCAATTTGGGTACATTATTCCATTCACCGAGAAGCATTGGCATAAAAAGTCATGAGCCCTGTCTTTCATTGGTTCTTCAGTCAGTGACCGAAGTCAGACGCTGAAGTCAAGATATTTTCAACGAATGTGCGTTGATATGGAGTGTGAGCGCATTTACCTACTTTATTACTGCAACACTGACTTGGTTTCACGTGAAAATGTCTTGAAAAGTGCGTATGACTCAAGAATGAGCTTCACTCTTTCCTCATTCAAGAGCAATGTTTGAGTACTGACAGTGCTTTTGTTTGAAGCTGTCGTATCTTTCTGTGGTGTCACCGCCAGAGACCATACTTGCTAGGTGGTAGCCTTTAAATCGGCCGCGGTCCGTTAGTATACGTCGGACCCGCGTGTCGCCACTGTCAGTGATTGCAGACCGAGCGCCTCCATACGGCAGGTCTAGTCTAGAGAGACTCCCTAGCACTCGCCCCAGTTGTACAGCCGACTTTGCTAGCGATGGTTCACTGTCTACATACGCTCTCATTTGCAGAGACGACAGTTTAGCCTTCAGCTACGTCATTTGCTACGACCTAGCAAGGCGCCATATTCAGTTACTATAACTACTATCTTCAAGAATGTATTCTGAACAGATAATATTGTGAATCATGTACCGTCAAGAGCAACGATCATCATTAATGGATTAAAGTTAAGTATCATACTAATTACGTCCGCTTTCTGAATTCTCATTCCTTGTCATGTTCCAGATCTCAAGTCGGTATAGTTCTTCCCTCCTCACACCACCCCGCGTGAGCTAAAACATACGCATTTCGACCTCCACTCGTAACACGGTGTTGGCTCTTCTCCTAACACAAAATTGGCGACGACGAGTAATAACGGTGTTCTTAACTATATTGACATATGTCGTTCAGACTGCCCTGATTTCATTGTGTAATGCCTTCAGCGCAATCTCCAGATGTACTGTCCGAATTTTATCGCTTACTGAATCAGCAGACACAGGCATTACTGGATGCCCTTGGACAACTCGTCCAGGGTCAACGTGCAATGCAAAACGATGCGGCAGCCGCCGCTAATGCAGCCACAAGAAGCAGTTGCACCGACCTTCAGACCTTTTGATGCTGCACTGGAAAGCTGGACGGAGTGATCACGCCAATTTGGATTCCATCTCGCCGCCTACAGAACTCAAGGTAACGAGCGGCAGCCTTTTCTTATGTCGTCCGTCGGTGTGCAAACCTACTGTGTGATAGTCAAATTATTTCCCCGACGCGACGTAGCAATTCTGTCCCACGAGGAACTTTTGTCTGCATTAGATGCATATTTCAAACAATCAGTCAATGTAGTGGCGAAACGGTATACCTCCTTTCGTACAAAACATACGGCAGATGAGACTAATCGGGAGTGGGTTGCAACCTTGCAAGGCCTTACTAGGGATTGTGTTTTTGAGTGTCAATGTGGACTCCCTTATTCAGATACTATGGTACGTGATACAATTGCACAGAACGTTTCTGATGTTCGTATAAGGGAACAGACTTTGAAAGTGGTCAATCCCTCCCTTCAACATGTGATGGACATATTGGATCGGCAGGACACACTTGACTTTGCTCAGGAATCATTTGAAACTTCGCCAGCCGTGTGCCAGGTTAACCGGCCCGCAGGGCGAGCTGCATGGAGCAGTAAACAGCCCTCGTGCCCGGCCGCGCCGCTGCCGCAGGCTCTTCGCCACGTGTGCCGCGCCGGCAAGCAATTGCAGTGCTCAAATCATGCCCGCGGTGCGCTGCTAAACATTCGCGTGAGAACTGCCTGTCACACCAAGCTATTTGCTTTTACTGTAATAAAAAAGGACATGTTCAGAGTGTTTGCCAGAAGAAACTCAGATTGGAAACTCCAAACCATTCCAGGCCCTTTGGTTCGCGCCGGAATCTGAATCGAACCAAGAATACTCAGGCTCCTGAAACTTCGCCCATGGATATTCATATAGTCCATTCCACTCTGCCCAGTGCCACTCTCTCTAACAGTGACGGTGTTCATCCCACCAATAGTGTGCGTCGACATTGCCGGAACTCCCATCAAGTCGCAAGTGATTTTGTACCAGTGTCAGTTCACGTTGCACGACACAGTCGCTCTTGTCGTCAGCAGTACAGTAAATCTTTTGTAGACTTGGACATTAACGGCAAAGTGATACCATTCCAGATCGATACGGGACCTGCAGTTTCAGTGATCAATCAAGACACTTTCTAACTGCTGGGCACACCTCCGTTGCGTGCCGCAAATGTGAAGTTAACTAGCTATTCAGGTCAAGAGATCCCCGTGTTAGGACAGTGCAGCCTTCTTGCAATATACAAAGTACATACAAAACTTGTGTCATTTTACGTCCTTCGTTCTTCTTCTGCAGTGAACTTGTTTGGTTTCGATTCATTTCAGTTGTTTAACTTGTCTATAGTAAATCAGGTCCTATCAGTGAACCAGACTGTGCCTTCAGAAAGTGTTTCTCGTCTATGTGAAGAATTTGCAGACATTTTTGCACTGGACCTCGGGTGCACTAAGAACTATAAAGCACATTTGGAAGTGAACATAAACACACAACCGAAATTTTTCAGAGTGCGCAATGTTCCCCAAGCATTGCGTGATGAGGTCGCAAAACATTACACGATTTGGAATCACAAGTTGTAATTGAACGTGTGCAGGCTTCTCTCTGGGCATCACCCTTAGTAATTTTGCCAAAACCTTTGGGAAAATTGAGACTTTGTGTGGACTTCAAGGCAACAGTGCGTCCACAATTAGTGATTGCAACTTTTCCTTTACCCCACGCGAAAGATCGTTTTGACAAACTGTGCCCAGGCACATATTTTTCGAAGTTGGACCTAGCAGATGCGTAGTGGCAAATACCGGTGGACGAAGAATCCCAGGGCGTTTTGGTGGTTAACACGCATCTTGGTTTGTATTGATTCAAACGACTGCCATTCGGGTGTGCATCCACCCCTGCATTGTTTCAGCAATATCTACAAACTGTTTGTGCGTCGGTCCCTACTGCAGCAAACCATCTGGACGATATTGTGATTTCCAGAAAGACGGAAGAAGAACATTTAGCCAATCTCAGTGACATTATTTCAGGTCTTGCGACACAATGGTCTTCAATTACAGTAGGACAAATGTGTGTTATTTGCTAGTGCTTTGCCGTACCTGGGACACGTACTCAATGCCCAAGGCATACATCCCAGTCCCACGCATTTCCGTGCCATACAAGACTTGCCTTCACAGCAGAATTTGAAGCAGCTACAGAGTGTGCTGGGAAAAATCAACTATTACCACAGATATGTGCCGCATGCCTCTTCCATTTCAGCTCCGCTTCATCGCTACGCCGTAAAGGTGTTCCATTTGTCAGGACGACGGCATGCGAACGCGCCTTTCGCCGGTTGAAATCGGCGTTGCTTTCCAATACTTGCCTTATGCCATTCGATCCCCGGAAGCCCCTTTTGTTGATGGTGGATGCATCGGATTTCGGGATCGGTGCTGTGCTTGCACACAAAGATGGTTCGCACGATCGCCCTATTTCTTTGTGTCCAAATTGGTTTTGTCTACGAAAAGAAATTATTCACAGATCGAGAAATAAGCATTGGCTCTCGTAATTGGTGTTACGAAGTTTCATGACTTCTTGTATGGTCGTCACCTTTTTTTAAAAAAAAAATGTTTATTAACACAATACATTACAACTACATGAAATACATCAGTAACCCACCACCTCAATGATTAGTGGGTCTATTTGTTATACTACTAGAATACAGCAAATACTACATTTCACTATTGCAACTGGCTAACTTATGGACAAGGTTGATCTAATGGCTATTCTACTTATCTAATTTATTCTGCAGCGATTACAAGTGTGCCAGTTGGTGTTACAAACCTACTGTTTTAGGCCTGCTTATTGAGCTAAACCCATGTGAGCGTGCCCCTGGCACTGGGCTGGCCAAATCTGTGTTGTCGCTGCAGTCCCTACTTGTTAGTGTTGTTAGTGTTCTAATCTACTACTACTACTAATTTAATTGGTACTATGTCTAATAGAGTGCTGTTGTCATAGCCTGTGGGGTGGTGCACTCGCACTCCTGGTCCAGTAGCGCGGCGGATTCCAGTCATGGGAGACTGGCCAGCTCCACACCCGGCGGTATGGCGAGTACATCTCAGTCTATTCCGGGTTCAATTCATCTGTCTCGTGTTCTTAAGAATTCTCGCAATATCTTCTGTGATACCTCGTTTGCCAGTGTATTGAGAGTACTGAAGGTATCGGCACGTCGCAGCAGGGCATAAGTGTCATGATCGGGTAATTGCGCTCGCAGGTCATGCGCCACATCATCGTATAACGGGCAGTCATAGATGATGTGCTCAGGTGTTCCGTCTAGAACGCCACAGTCGCACGCTGGTGTAGCCCTTTTCCCAAACCGACATAGATATGTCGGGTATGGTCCATGTCCTGTGAGAAAGTGCAATAGTCCCCTGCTAGGCTCGAAGTGGGTCATCCCAAGTCGCTCTTTGATGTTTGGCAGTAGCTGAAAGACCCTTCTGCCAGCTTCTTCATTCTCCCATGATGTTTGCCATAGCTCTTCCCCCCTTCTTTTAATGGCAGGTTTATCTCCTACCTGAACCCCCAAAATGTCACTTGTCTTATCTACACTCCTGGAAATTGAAATAAGAACACCGTGAATTCATTGTCCCAGGAAGGGGAAACTTTATTGATACATTCCTGGGGTCAGATACATCACATGATCACACTGACAGAACCACAGGCTCATAGACACAGGCAACAGAGCATGCACAATGTCGGCACTAGTACAGTGTATATCCACCTTTCGCAGCAATGCAGACTCTCATCGCTGAAGACGACACGTCTCCATTCGTCCCCCCATTCACGCCTGTTGCGACACCACTGGAGGCGGGCTGCACGATGTTGGGGCGTGAGCGGAAGACGGCCTAACGGTGTGCGGGACCGTAGCCTAGCTTCATGGAGACGGTTGCGAATGGTCCTCGCCGATACCCCAGGAGCAACAGTGTCCCTAATTTGCTGGGAAGTGGCGGTGCGGTCCCCTACGGCACTGCGTAGGATCCTACGGTCTTGGCGTGCATCCGTGCGTCGCTGCGGTCCAGTCCCAGGTCGACGGGCACGTGCACCTTCCGCCGACCACTGGCGACAACATCGATGTACTGTGGAGACCTCACGCCCCACGTGTTGAGCAATTCGGCGGTACGTCCACCCGGCCTCCCGCATGCCCACTATACGCCTTCGCTCAAAGTCCATCAACTGCACATACGGTTCACGTCCACGCTGTCGCGGCATGCTACCAGTGTTAAAGACTGCGATGGAGCTCCGTATGCCACGGCAAACTGGCTGACACTGACGGTGGCGGTGCACAAATGCTGCGCAGCTAGCGCCATTCGACGGCCAACACCGCAGTTCCTGGTGTGTTCGCTGTGCCGTGCGTGTGATCATTGCTTGTACAGCCCCCTCGCAGTGTCCGGAGCAAGTATGGTGGGTCTGACACACCGGTGTCAATGTGTTCTTTTTTCCATTTCCAGGAGTGTATTTTCCCCTTAATGACCCAGTACCATGCGGCCTGTTCCCTTATCTTTATGTCTAACGGGCATAAACCCATTAGCACCAGTAGAGCCCCCCCAGGAGTTGTTCTGTAGGCACCCACAGACCGCATTATCATATTTCTTTGCACCCTTCTCACGGCCATGGCAGGCATCACCCTTGTGAGCCTGTGAGCCCAGACCCCACACGCATACCCTACTACTGATGACAGGATGCTGTTATGATATAATTTTATGAGAGCGGGTGGCAGGTGAAATCTTTCGTGACCAATATTTATGAGGTTATTCAGGGTTTCTATGGCGCGTAATGTAATGGTTTCGATGTGAGATGTGTAGCTCCATTTTTCGTCAATAATTACTCCTAGGTATCGCGCTTCGCGGCGCCGAAGAACTGGTGTTCCATCAATTCTTACGGTGGGATTCCTTACCAGACTGCCTTTTAGCTTGTTGACACCATTCAGCTAGTATATTGATTGCTCTTTCTACTTTAGGTTCGAGTTCTTCGCGGCTACGGCCGCCGACCAACAGGAGGAGGTCGTCAGCGTAGGTTATCACGTCTAGCACGTCCTCGCTGAGTTGTAGTTTTTCTAACAGCGGTTCTATATTTACGTCCCAAAAGAGTGGCCCCAGTACGGAGCCATGGGGACACCCCTTCGTAATGGTCTTACTTATTTTGTCGCTAGGCGATGATAGCCAGACGTCCCTGTCCATGCAATAGCTCCTTAGACAGCCATAGAGGGGCCCTGGGCACTCCTTCTCACGCACGCGGGAGAAGAGCGAGGGGCACCACAGGTTGTCGAAGGCGCCACTGATGTCCACCATGATGCCGATCACGTATTTGTATGGGGCAGAGCCACAGACCTCAGCCGCCAGGGCGATTGCGTCAGACGCCGATCGCCCCGGCCGAAAGCTGAACTGCCTGTCGCTCATCCCACACAAAGTTCTGTGTGCGGTCAGTCTGTCAGCCAACAGCTTCTCTAACAGTTTCCCCATGATGTCTAGGAGACATATTGGTCTGTAGGACTTTGGCTCCATGGGATCTTTGTCCTTGCCCTTCTTGATGATAACCATGTTTGCCCTCTTCCAAATCTTTGGGAATTTGCCAGTCCTAAGACATTCGTTGTATAAACCTGTGAGAGGTGCTGTTAGCTGTGGGGCGAGGAACTGTACCATCTCCGCTACTATACCATCTGGCCCTGGTGCCTTCCCCTTTTTTAACGATTTTATATGTGCAGCAATTTCTCCCTCAGAGAAAGGGTACACCCGGGTGTTGTTGGTGTACTCCTGCTGATCTGCCCTACGGATTTGCTGTTGGGTCTCTGTTTCTTCGTTTTCCTCGTCATCTGGAAGTAGAGTCCTCAGGAGGACCTCGGCGGTCTCCCACCAGGACTCTGTTGTTCTTCCAGCCTCTCTGAGAGTAGAGAGGACCGCTGGGGACCTTATCTTCTCCCTGACCAACTTGTAGGGAACTCCCCACGGGTCAGTCTCCAGTTGTCTTAATACGTAGTCCTCCCAGCTTTTCATTCTAACTTGTTTTAACTCTTCCTGAAAGGCTTCCTTTACTTCTCTGTATTGCTGCAACCAGTATTGTTTTTCCGGCCAGACGGCACTTCGCTGGTAGTACCTCCTCGCCCGTCGGACAGACTGGCGCAGACGTTCGAGGTCGGCAGTCCATGGCGATGGGGAGGCCGCTACGGCCCTTCTCCTAGTCGGAACAGCGGCTTTTACCGCCCTAACCACTGATCCCACCAGTTCCTCGACGTACCTATCCACGTCCAGGTCACCCTCGGGCAATGGAGGAATACTACATTCTCGAGCCAGGCGTTCCCAGTTAGTTTTATTGAAGTTGTATTGTGTTTCCCACCCCAGATCCCAGCGGCACCATTCCTGACTAAGTTGAAAGATGATCAGATTGTGGTCGCTTGTGGTGACCTGATCTTTAACTATCCAGTTATGGATATTGCTACTGATGTTAGATGTGGCCAGGGTGACATCAATGTTGGTCCCTAATCCAATTCCACCTGTATAGGTGGGGGGATTTCCTGGTTTATTGGCCACGACAAGCTGTTGGGCCATGATGAATTCCTCAGCCTTTCCACCATTTGCATCTCTGGTGCCGCTGTACCATAGGGGGGATTTCGCATTCATATCTGCCGTGATGATTACTTTCTTGCCTTGTAACGCCGTGGTCGTTTCCGCGAGATGATCTAGGTGGTCCTCAAAGTTCCATCCATACTGGAAATACATATTTACTATGAAAACCAAACCAAGGGGCGTCTGTAATTCCACGTCGTTACAGTGGCTGTTCGATAGCTGCGTTATTGTTGTTGCTCTCAGCCCTTTATTTGTAATGATCATGACTGCTTGGGGTTCTTCCCCGTTGGAGATGACTTGCCAGTAGGCTGACATGAAGGGCATTTGCCCAGCTCGAGAATATGGTTCCTGCAGACAGATTACGTCCAGTCTCAGCTCCTCCACTATCCTTCGTAGCTCCTGCATGACAAGGCGACTATTGTGAGTGTTAATTTGTCCGATAACAACCTTTGGTGACATTATGGAAAGTATGTATGGAAATTACATTCGGGCCATGGTTTATTCCAGTTTGACGCTATTCGCCCATTGGCCAAGACAGACTGTGCATATATTTCGTTTAGCTCGAAACTTTCCCCTCTCCTTTCAAACATCTTTTTGAGCAAGTCACGCAGGGCTTCAAATTCGGTGGGGAGGTTTATTGACCTCAGCTGTATTCTGTCTACAGCCTCCATTGTTGAGAAGGTGACTCTTCTTCCATATTTATGCCCTACACGTACGACGTGCCGAAGTGCTGTGGTGAGGATGGCCGGCTGCTCCAGGCGGGAGAGCTGCATAGCAAATTCTAGGTTTGGGTAGATTCTCCTAGGGTCTACTCCCATGGGTTTTGATGTTGTTGTGTCAAGTTGTGTAGTGCTTGTAACAGAGCTGTCTTGTAGGATTGCTTTGGTGGTGTCATTTTGTGTGGGGATTGTGGTGTTTGTGTCTTGAGATCTTGGGTCATGAGTTAGTGTGTGGGTGCTTGGTGTTGGTGTGAGTTGCATTGTTGTTGCCGATCGGACGACAAAGTTTGCCGCTTTGGGGTTAAGTGTGGAGGTGACAGCTGGAGGGTCATTGTTTACGGGATCGGCCTGTGTGGTTGTATCTTTTGTGGGGGTTTTTTGTTCGTCTACTTCTTCCTCTGGTTCTGTTTGTGTGCTTATACTCCTCAAGAGTATTTCTTGTTTCTTAAGGTTCTGGACTTGATTTAAGAATTCTTTGAATTTGCGTGCTCTTTCGGCGTCTCTTTTTTGTTTGCTGGGGGATTTCCTTTTCTTAGCTATCCTAATTTGGTTTTCTGCGTCAGCCATAATCAGTTCTGGTTATTAGTCGCTGTTCTAACATCTTGTAGGTTGGGCAATTTCTGCCAGATACCCCACAGGACTTTTTTCCTCTGAGTGTGCATGGCACACAGATGCTTGTTTTGCTGCAATTTTTTCTGAGATGATCTTCAGAACCACACCTGGAGCATGCCGGCTTCCTGGTACAATATTTATGTATGTGGTCAATGTCTGCACAGTTGTGGCAACGAGGTACCACCAAGAAATCTTTAACATTTATGGCGTGAAAGCCTATGTATACCTTGCCCATTGCTGTTAGTCTTTTCCAGAGAGCCCCTGAGACCTCCGCCACATGGTGGACTACATCTCGGTCCCTCGGTCCTGTCCTGAATCTTAATCTAAAATCTTTCATGAAAATCTCCATGTCCATATCATCTAGATTCTGTTGGTACAGAGTATCACAGAGGTCCTCATTAGTTAATGATACTGGAACATCATATAAGATGACCAGTGGGTTCCTCTTTCGTGGGGGCTCACATCGGACTGATTTACAAAGTTTCTGGTTTGCCAATATCTTGTCTTTGTCCTCTTCAGTGGCAACGTCAACAATGACTACGTTCTTGATTGTCTTGACTCTGTTAATCTTTATCTTGTCTTTGGCTGGGTTTACAGTGGTTTCAAAGACCTCTTGAACTTTCTTGATGTCCTGTCCGGGGAGTGGTCGCAGAAAGACCGCTGTGTCAGGTCTTTTCGACACTTTCGCGATCGTGTCCTTGGTCGATTGAGCCTTTGTTGCCGTTTGCGCAACAACGTCGGTCCATGATTTTGTTGGTTGCTTCCTGAGCCTATCGTTTTCTTTTTCTAGCTCCTCTATCCTGCCCTCTAACTTTGCATTAACAATTGACCATGCCGCCAACTCATTTTTGAGTGTTTGAACTTTCGCGATCGTGTCCTTGGTCGATTGAGCCTTTGTTGCCGTTTGCGCAACAACGCCGGTCCATGATTTTGTTGGTTGCTTCCTGAGCCTATCGTTTTCTTTTTATAGCTCCTCTATCCTGCCCTCTAACTTTGCATTAACAATTGACCATGCCGCCAACTCATTTTTGAGTGTTTGAACGGCTGCCTGACTAATTTTGCCATTTTGGTCAATAAAGTGGCTTAACCTCATGAATCGATCTACAGTGCTCTCCTCCGTCGCTTGATTCAAGCCATCTTGTGGCGAGAGATCAGCTAACATAGAAGCCCTCGTGGGCGCACTCGATTCGCTTGTCTCATCTGTAGCCATCATTACCATATTGACAAGCGAAAAAATTGGGAGCAACGTCTCTTGCCCCGGACCGGCTCCTATGGCATGGAGGGGGGACTAAAGATGCAGCTCGCCCACCAACCTCGTCCCTAGGTCAAGGGCATCCCTAAGCCGCCGAGTTCAGCACACCGTTGCCAGTGTCCTGGTCTCCTTCGGCGGCCTCGTCACCGACGATTTCTCCCAGTGTTCCTCGGCAAGTGCACCCCGCACTCCGGAGAAGCGGATGCACTTCTCATCCTTCGCGTCTACTGGCCCGAGCTCCCACCTGCTGGCCAAGGACCCACTCCTACTCAGGTGGCAGGTCGGTCACCCAGTCGTTCGACGGTCTGGACCCAGCTAACCTAGCCCAGGCGATGTCACGACCCCCTGGGTTTGGCAGAACACGCCCCGGTTACCCATGGGCGCGGCGAAGCGCACTTGCCGACTCGCGCCGAGGTCCCACGCCGACAAACGAGGTCGCCGGCATGCAGAGCACCAGCTGGTCTTGTGCCCTGCGAATTGGGTAGGGACAGATGGTTGGTCCCTCAGACACAGCTCCCCCTGTGTCACGCACCCTTCGCTTTCACCTTGGGTTGTGGTCGTTTAACGTCCTACCATGACGGGAGTTTAATGTCCTTCGTTGACACAACGACAACCCTCACCGTTCCACAGCCCGGAGGTGTTATGAGAGTGATGATGTGATAAAAATGATGGTATGGCCCGGGTCTTATGTTGTGGAGTTTGACATCATCGAGACGGTGCAGCACTCAAACCCGAGTTACGTTCCCTGGAGGGCCTCCACACGTACTGGGGGATCATGGCCGACCATGTCTCACCCACCGCTTTTGATAATTCACGGTGGGCCAGTACGGTTCAGTGAGGATTGCACCCAGTTAAGGGCTAGCCGTTTAACGTCATGCATGGACGGCCCTTCCCATGTTAGCTTCACCCCATCTAAGGGGGTTACTGAGCGCCGGGGCCATGTCAAGGCCACGGGATAGGACATTACGGTCCCCGCCCCACTCAGGTTCCTCTGAGCCACAGAGTACTTCACTTTACCATAATCAGAGACCACAAACTTTTGACATCGTTTTTTCCTCCGAACAAGCCTGTACCTCAACGTACAGCACAGAAATTCATTCGCTGGTCTATTTTCCTCTTGCAGTACCGCTACGATATCTTGTATCGGTCCACTGCTACGCACGGTAACGCCAATGCGTTGTCCCGTTTGCCTGTTGCTGAGGATAGGGCATTCGATTCCTCCGAACTTGCTTGCTTGTTCATTGATTCGGACAGCGATGACGTGGTCGAATCGTTTCCGATTGATTTTCGTCGTGTAGCTACAGCCACAACTGCCGACCCTGTCCTTGCTACCGTTCTGCGTTTTGTTGCTACGCAATGGCCCTTGTCAAAGTCAAAGATTGGAGATCCGTTGGTTCGCTGATTTTTTGCTCACAAGGAGAGACTTTTTGTTCGACGTGGTGTTGTTTTGCTGTTGCGTGCTGATAATGATCAGTCCAGGGTCGAGGTCCCACGTTCGTTACTGTCCTCTGTCTTAAACCTTCTCCACCAAGGACATTGGGGTATAGTGAGAACGAAACAACTTGCTCGTCAGCACTGTATTTGGTTCGGAGTCGATGCCGCGATTACGAATGTGTGCTCTTCTTACATGGTGTGTGATGAACAACAATCAGCACCATCGCGGAAATTCTTTGCATGGCCAAGAGCCACTTCCCCTTGGCAACGGTTACACATCGATTTTGCTGGTCCGTTCTGGAATGCTCGATGATTGGTGTGATAGATTCATTCAGTAATTTTCCTTTTGTTGACCGGCTGTCTTCCACGACGTCATCTGCCACCATCCAAGCGTTATCTGCTATCTTTTGCATTGAAGGTCTTCCACAGACTATTGTTTCCGACAATGGCCCACAATTCATGTCCGCAGAATTTCAGTCATTCTGCAAGACGAATGGTATTCAACATATGATGTCTGCGCCGTTTTCGCCACAGTCAAACGGTGCCGCTGAACGACTGGTCAGGACTTTCAAGTCACAGATGTTGAAGTCGAAAGAGTCGCATTCTCGGGAGGACGCGTTATTGCTCTTTTTGTCCTTGTATCGCTCTCAGCCCCGAGATGGTCGCTCGTCGGCTGAGTTGCTCCAGAGTCGCCATCATCGAACCTTGATGTCTATGCTACATCCGCCGCATCAGGTTCCTATGCAGCGGCAGACATCTGCTTTTGCCCCAGGCGACGTTGTCTCCTACCGCCACTATCGAGGTTCACGGCGCTGGCTCGAAGGGCGCATTCGTCGCTTCCTCGGACGCGCTATGTATCTGGTTTTGGGAGCCTCTGGTGAGGTGCGTCGGCATCTCAATCAGCTGCGTCTCTGTCGTCGCACGGGATCTGCCGCTCGCCGTCTGCTTTCACCGACGGTGCCGTCCGGTCAGCCCCCCGGGGACCCATCTACTGGCTCGCCTCAGCCCCAGGTGTTACCGACGCTGCCTTCCATTTTGCCCCATAGCGACGCGCCGCCGCCGCCTGTTCTCCCGCCGGCGACGCCCGCAGTGGACGCGTCACTGCAGCTGCCAGGCGCCCCCTTGGGTCACGCGCCGCCGATCGCTCCCCGTGACCAGTTGTCCTCTGACGTGGAACTCTTGCCCGCTCCAGACCATATGTCGTCTTCGCCCGTCGGGTGCCCCGGCCCGATGGATGTCGACCTTTCGGCCCCTCCTGTCTCTCTACGGGCGCATACACCGCATGTTGGCGTGCACCCTGGAGTAGGTTTTCAGGCGTTCCCTAGCTCCCCGCGGTCCGAATGGCAGGGTGCGGGTGGCACAGCCTCGCCTGTTGTTAGGTTCCCCACCTCGTCGCATACGTCAACATAGGGTGCTCCCCACGCCAGGCAGAGGCCTTATGCCACAACCGTACGCCGATTTGCGGGGGAGGAATGTGGTGCCACCGCCAGACACCACACTTGCTAGGTGGTAGCCTTTAAATCGGCCGCGGTCCGTTAGTATATGTCGGACCCCCGTGTCGCCACTATCAGTGATTACAGACCGAGCGCCGCCACACGGCGGGTCTAGTCTAGAGAGACTCCTTAGCACTCGCCCAGTTGTACAGCCGACTTTGCTAACGATGGTTCACTGTCTACATACGCTCTCATTTGCAGAGACGACAGTTTAGCATAGCCTTCAGCTACGTCATTTGCTACGACCTAGCAAGGCGCCATATTCAGTTACTGTAATTACTCTCTTCAAGAATGTATTCTGAACAGATAATATTGTGAATCATGTACCGTCAAGAGCGACGTTCACCAGTAATGGATTAAAGTTAAGTATCAAACTAATTACGTCCGCTTTCTGAATTCTCATTCCTTGTCATGTTCCAGACCTCACGTCAGTATCTTTCTTCCCTCCTCACGCCAGCCTGCGTGAGCTAAAACGCGTGCATTTCGGCCTCCACTCGTAACACGGTGTTGGCTCTTCTGCTAACACAAAACTTTGTAAGAGCTTTGTAAAACTCATTTGATTGAATGTGATCTGATGCAGCATAGGGTGATTACGCTTTTCCAGCTCTCCATTTTCGCGCCCTCCTGTAATGCGATCAGGGGGCAGCGTTGACCCGTGTATGAATCCATGAATAAAATAGCAAAGGTTCCCTCTCAAACACCCAGTTTGACTACACCCTCGATACCACACATAGACCTCCGTTCAGCTTGATCAATTCCTAGGCGCCTCCAGGCAGGAACCCCTTCGACAGTATACAGTAGAGTGGTGCGAAAGAGCTGCTCTAGCGCATGCTTGCGAGTATGCAAAATCCGAGGGATAATGAAGGGGCTTAGCAGTCGGTTAACAGTTTTCTCTGTACAGGTACATTGTGAAAGTGCGTAATGGGGCCCCTTAGGAACATGGCTGCCAAGGAGGGGAAGGAAGCCAGTGAGCACTCCGTGTACATACCGGGAGGAGTCATTCCGAGTGTTCAAAGGGTGTTTCCGGATGCCATGAAGACTACGGGGTGCAGCTAACTGCAGGTGGTGGCCCATGTCGGTACCAATGACGTGTATCGCTTTGGATCGGAGTAGATTCTTTCTGGTTTCGGGCAGCTAGCGGAAATGGTAAAGACTGCCAGTCTTGCTTGCGAAATTAAAGCGAAGCTCACCATCTGCAGCATCGTCGACAGAACCGACTGTGGTCCTATGGTGCAGAACCGAGTGGAGGGTCTGAATCAGAGGCGAGGGCGGTTCTGTGACCGTGTACACTGCAGATTCCTTGACTTGCACCATAGGGGGTGGCTGGTTCAAATGGCTCTGAGCACTATGCGACTCAACTTCTGAGGTCATCAGTCACCTAGAACTTAGAACTAATTAAACCTAACTAACCTAAGTACATCACCCACATCCATGCCCGAGGCAGGATTCGAACCTGCGACCGTAGCGGTCGCTCGGCTCCAGACTGTAGCGCCTAGAACCGCACGGGCACTTCGGCCGGCGTCGGGTGGTGGGTTTCTGGGTTCCGCTTAATAGATCACGAGTTCATTACGCACAGGAAGCGGCTACACGGGTAGCGAGGGTTGTGTGGAAGGGACTGGCAGTTTTTTTACGTTATATAGTCTCAGCAAACTTCAGAAAGGGCGTCCGTCTAAAAGGGGACAGGTAAAATACAGTAAGGTAGTTGTAGAAACGGTGGGAATTGTGGTTGTAAATTGTCGTAGCTGTATTGGGAAAGAACCATAGCTCCAAGCCCTAATAGAAAGCATTGAAGCTAAAATAGTTATAGGTACGGAAAGCTGGCTAAAGCCGGAAATAAGTTCATCCGAAATTTGTTTCAAACGATCTAACAGTGTTCAGAAAGGATAGATTAAATACAGTTGGTGTTGGAGTATTTATTGCTGTCAGAAGTAGTTTACCAATTAGTGAAACTGAATTAGATAGTTCCTGCGAATTAGTATGATTAGAGGTTATACTTGACAATAGGACTAAACTATTAATTGGATAGTTTTACCGATCCCCCCGACTGAGAAGATATAGTTGCCGAAAAGTTCAAACAAAACCTGAGTCTCATTTCAAATAGGAACCCCACTCATTCAACTATAGTCGGTGGCGACTTCAATCTATCTTCGATATGCGGGAAAAAATTATATATTTAATGCCGGCGGCAGGCATAAAATGTCATCCGAAATTGTACGGAGTGCTTTCTCAGAAAATTGTTTTGAACAATTAATTCATGAGCCCACTCGAAGCGTTAACGGTTGCGAAAGCATACTTGACCTTTTAGCAACAAATAATCCTGAACAAATAGTGAGTATTGTGACGAATATAGGGATTAGCGACCACAAGGCAGTAGCTGATAGGCTGAATACCGTAACACCTACAACCATCAAATAGAAACACAAAGTATATCTATTTCAAAAAAGGTGATAAAAATGCTCTTAACGCCTTTTTAAGAGATAGTCTTCACTCCTTCCGATCTGATCATGTAAGTGTAGATAAGTTGTGGAATGTTTTCAAAGAGATAGTACCGACAGTAATTGAGAGATATATACCACATAAATTAATAAGTGATGGTACTGATCCCCTATGGTACACAAAATGGGTCAGATCGCTGTTGCAGAAGCAACGAAAAAAGAATGCCAAATTTAAAAGAACGCAAAATCTCCTAGATTGGCAAAATTTTACAGAAGTTCGAAATATAGCGCGTACTTCAATGCGAGATGCTTTTAATAATTTCCAAAACGAAATTCTGTCTCGAGATCTGGCAGAAAACCGAAAGAGATTCTGATCATACATAAAGCACACCAATGGCAAGACGCAGTCAATACCTTCATTGCGTGATAACAACGGTGAAATCACTGATGACAGTGCCACTAAAGCAAAGTTATTAAACACGGTTTTCTGAAACTCCTTCACCAAAGAAGACGAAGTAAATAGTCCTGAATTCCAGTCAAGAACAACTGCGAAGATGAGAAACATAGAAGTAGATATCCTCAGATTAGCACAGCAGCTTAAATCACTTAATAAAGGTAAGGCCTCCGGTCTAGATTGTATACCAGTCAGGTTCCTTTCAAAGTATGCTGATGCGATAGCTCCATATTTAGCAATTACATACAACCACTCGCTCACTGAAGTTGTAGCATCAGAAAATTACAGCGAAATACAGGAAAATCTGCAGCGGATAGGCACTTGGTGCAGACAGTGGCAACTGACCCTTAACATAGACAAATGTAATGTATTGCGAATACATAGAAAGAAGGATCCTTTATTGTATGGTTATATGATAGCGGGACAAACACTGGTAGCAGTTACTTCTGTAAAATATCTGGGAGTATACGTACGGAACGATCTGAAGTGGTATGATCATATAAAATTAATCGTTGGTAAGGTGGGTGCCAGGTTGAAATTCATTGGGAGAGTCCTTAGAAAATGTAATCCAACAACAAAGGAGGTGGTTTACAAAACATTCTTTCGATTTAAACTTGAGTATTGTTCATCAGTCTGGGATCTGTACCAGGTCGGGTTGACAGAGGCGATAGAGAAGATCCAAAGAAGATCGGCGCGTTTCGTCACAGGGTTATTTGGTAAGCGTGATAGCGTTACGGAGATGTTTAGCAAACTCAAGTGGCAGACTCTGCAAGAGAGGCGCTCTACATCGCGGTGTAGCTTGCTGTCCAGGTTTCAAGAGGGTGCGTTTCTGCATGAGGTATCGAATATATTGCTTCCCCTTACTTATGCCTCCCGAGGAGAACACAAATGTAAATTTAGAGAGATTCGAGCGCGCACGGAGGCTTTTCGGCAGTCGTTCTTCCCGCGAACCATACGCGACTGGAACAGGAAAGGGAGGTAATGACAGTGGCACGTAAAGTGCCCTCCGCCACTCACCGATGGGTGGCTTGCGGAGTATAAATGTAGATGTAGAAAGTTCCGTACATAAAGACTGGAAAATTGCTCACGTCACACCAATACCCAAAAAGGGAAATAGGAGTAATCCGCTGAATTATAGGCCCATATCACTAACGTCGATTTGCAGTAGGGTTTTGGAACATATACTGTATTCGAACGTTATGAATTACCTCGAAGAAAAAGATTTATTGATACATAGTTAGCACGGATTCAAGAAACATGGTTCTTGTGAAACACAACTAGCTCTTTATACTCGTGAAATAATGCTATCGGCAGGGGATGTCAAATTGATTCCGTATTTTTAGATTTCCAGAAGGCTTTCGACACCGTTCCTCACAAGCGTCTTCAAACCAAACTGCGTGCCTATGGAATATCGCCTCAGTTGTGCGACTGGATTCGTGATTTCCTGTCAGAAAGGTCACAGTTCGTAGTAATAGACGGAAAGTCATCGAGTAAAACAGAAGTAATATCCGGCATTCCCCAATGAAGCGTTATAGGCCCTCTATTGTTCCTGATCTATATTAACGACACAGAAGACAATCTTAGTAGCCCTCTTAGATTACTTTCAGATGATGCTGTCATTTACTGTCTTGTAAAGTCATCAGATGACTAAAACGAATTGCAAAATAATTTAGATAAGATATGTGTGTGGTGCGAAAAGTGGCAATTGACACTGAATAAAAAAAAGTGTGAAGTTATTCACATGAGTATGAAAAGAAATCCGCTAAAGTTCGATCACGCGATAAGTCACACAAATCTGAAGGCTCTAAATTCAACTAAATACCTAAGGATTACAATTACAAGTAACCTACATTGGAATTATCACCTAGAGAGTGTTGTGACTAGAGCAAATAAAGACTGCGATTCACTGGCAGAACACTTAGAAGGTGCAACAGATGTACTAAAGAGACTGCTTACACCACACTTGTCCGCCCTATTCTGGAGCATTACTGTGCGGTGTGGGATCAGCATCAGGTGGGATTGACGGATAACATCGAAAAAGTTCAAAAAGGGTGGCTCGTTTTGTATTATCGCGAAATAGGGCAGATAGTGTCACAGACATGATAAGTGAATTGGGGTGGCAATCATTAAAACAAAGGTGTTTTTCATTGCGACGGGATCTTGTCATGAAATTTCAATCACCAGTTTTCTCCTCCGATTGCGAAAACATTCTGTTGGCACCTACCTACATAGGGAGAAATGATCATCACGATAAAATAAGGTAAATTAGGAGTCGCACAGAAAAATTTAAGTACTCGTTTTTCCCGCGCGCCGTTCGAGAGTGGAATGGTAGTGATAACTTGAAGGTGGTTTATTGAACCCTCTGCCAGACACTTAATTGCGAATAGCAGAGTAATCACGTAGATACAGGTGTAAAACGAAGGTGTGTGGGTGGCAGTGATGGTGTTGCCGAACTGGGGTATCTTGCATAGACCCTTTGCCGTCTCATACAATCTCATTTGAATGCCGCACCACGTGTCATCACTTAACAAGCGGGTGCAAAACAGGACTGAAAAAGCATAATTGTCCTTCCCTGCTACGGACCAAAAAGCTGCGTGTGAGGTGGATATGTCTCATATGGAAACATGTAAAGGGAACTTAATCCCGTCTCTGTGACCAGGAGGAGGAATACCACGGACCGATATAATTTTATTTATCAATTCAAAAATATGAAGCTGCTTCGTCGAATGGTTTTGAACGGTGCCTAGTCGTTACACCCTGTATACCACAGAAAAAATTTCAGTTGCGCTACACTTCAATGGGTCAAATCATGTTCAACTGGATTGCAACGCCACGATGTCCTTAGAGGAAGGTTGAACTGTCTGGCCTCTTGTTACTAGTATCAAAGGTGTCAAGAACGTCTTTCTATTTCATATAGCACTGAAAAATATCATTTTCAACCTCTAAATGTCTGTAAATGAACGCCCCAAGGTAAGGTATGGTTCCATTGACGGCCTTTATGAGATCGCCTGAGGCCTTTTCGTGTCGATTATGAGTGGTGGCGAGTCTGAACTGCTTTCCTCTTTCATTCGTAAGAAGCCCACGTGATTTCAACGGAAAGTATCACTGTTCTGACTTCCATGAAACGTTCAGGAGTGTGCGAATTCCTAAGGAAACAATCTGCTGAGGTCATCGGTCACTAAACTTACACACTACTTAAACTAACTTTAACTAGCTTATGCTAAGAACAATACACACACCCATGCCCGAGGAAGGACTCGAACCTCCGGTGGGAGGCTTACCTCCATCGCAACGTCGTCAAACAAAGAGGTAAAATGTGGTAAGAGAAGTTGTGACCAACTACCTAGCATGTGATACGTCCACGATAGCGTTGGGCAGAATTATGATGAAATTTGTAGCCATTGTGACCTCATTAACCCATCTCACACCTCACATGATCTTCGGAGATCTGGCCTTTCCCCGCATGTGTCGACACCTTACTGTTTGAAGTGTCGCTGAGCCCGAGAGTGACATTGGAGGAGTCAGCCTTTTACACCAATACTGAGAAAGATTATGGGCACCTTTGAGCTAAATTTCAAACTTCTTTCTTGCAATGGGGGAAATGACGGGATTTTGAAAAAGTGACCCGTTTAATTCGTTTGTGTAATGTACCTAGTATAGACACTTGTCTCTTGATACTGAAATGGGCTAATTGAAATGACATCGTGCAGGACTAAGGTGAGATGGTGGATTCCTTGCGTGGACTTTGGGTAACTGTAAGTTATGTGGTTTATCAGATTCATTCACTAGAGATTCTTTCAAATTGCATTTCATATGAGCAATGTTAGTTTCTTTGTTCGGTTCAGAACTTTGTTGGAAGACATGGAAATCGAAGTCTTTTTTCTATTCAGTCATCTGAGTCTGCAAGTAGTTATCTCCTAGCTTTTTTATTCGTTAAATAACATTATAGGCGTCCCATGGCTCGTTGAGGGGCACTTGTGTGTAAGATATGAAACTTTGTATTCCTTTTCTGCATAATATACAAATGCTTTTTCACTTTTCACGTGGTTTGCGACTAATAAGACGTAATTTTTCATTTCTGTGATCTTCAGTTAAATTTTAACATATGCTTCCTTAAGAATATCTTTCACTTCATTTTCTTCTTCTTCTTCTTTTCTTCTCCTTCGTCTTTTCCCGATCCGCTAAGATGTCGACATTATTGTATGGGTTGTGGCATTGTTATATGGATTGTGACACTACTATATAATTTTGTACCATTGCTATATGGCTTGCAACGTTGTTAAATGGGCTGTGGCATTGTTATTGACAGCTGGTAGCCGGATGCTCTTCATGATGCGACCCCTCTTCCAGGAGATGGAAGACGGAAATGTGTGTACCCCTCCTGTCAGCGTCTAGAGTAAATCGCCTCCATGAATCCTGGAAGCGACACGTTAACGCGCTCGTCTATGCGGGCAGCTTTACGAATCTCCTTCACGAGAGAATTAAATTAAGTTTAGTTATGTTTCACAAACAATATGAATGATCTCTCTTCAGTGGAGACATTGTTTTGTTTTCCAATGCAGTTTTCAGCTAGTACATTATACACTCCTGGAAATTGAAATAAGAACACCGTGAATTCATTGTCCCAGGAAGGGGAAACTTTATTGACACATTCCTGGGGTCAGATACATCACATGATCACACTGACAGAACCACAGGCACATAGACACAGGCAACAGAGCATGCACAATGTCGGCACTAGTACAGTGTATATCCACCTTTCGCAGCAATGCAGGCTGCTATTCTCCCATGGAGACGATCGCAGAGATGCTGGATGTAGTCCTGTGGAACGGCTTGCCATGCCATTTCCACCTGGCGCCTCAGTTGGACCAGCGTTCGTGCTGGACGTGCAGACCGCGTGAGACGACGCTTCATCCAGTCCCAAACATGCTCAATGGAGGACAGATCCGGAGATCTTGCTGGCCAGGGTAGTTGACTTACACCTTCTAGAGCACGTTGGGTGGCACGGGATACATGCGGACGTGCATTGTCCTGTTGGAACAGCAAGTTCCCTTGCCGGTCTAGGAATGGTAGAACGATGGGTTCGATGACGGTTTGGATGTACCGTGCACTATTCAGTGTCCCCTCGACGATCACCAGTGGTGTACGGCCAGTGTAGGAGATCGCTCCCCACACCATGATGCCGGGTGTTGGCCCTGTGTGCCTCGGTCGTATGCAGTCCTGATTGTGGCGCTCACCTGCACGGCGCCAAACACGCATACGACCATCATTGGCACCAAGGCAGAAGCGACTCTCATCGCTGAAGACGACACGTCTCCATTCGTCCCCCCATTCACGCCTGTCGCGACACCACTGGAGGCGGGCTGCACGATGTTGGGGCGTGAGCGGAAGACGGCCTAACGGTGTGCGGGACCGTAGCCTAGCTTCATGGAGACGGTTGCGAATGGTCCTCGCCGATACCCCAGGAGCAACAGTGTCCCTAATTTGCTGGGAAGTGGCGGTGCGGTCCCCTAAGGCACTGCGTAGGATCCTACGGTCTTGGCGTGCATCCGTGCGTCGCTGCGGTCCGGTCCCAGGTCGACGGGCACGTGCACCTTCCGCCGACCACTGGCGACAACATCGATGTACTGTGGAGACCTCACGCCCCACGTGTTGAGCAATTCGGCGGTACGTCCACCCGGCCTCCCGCATGCCCACTATACGCCCTCGCTCAAAGTCCGTCAACTGCACATACGGTTCACGTCCACGCTGTCGCGGCATGCTACCAGTGTTAAAGACTGCGATGGAGCTCCGTATGCCACGGCAAACTGGCTGACACTGACGGCGGCGGTGCACAAATACTGCGCAGCTAGCGCCATTCGACGGCCAACACCGCGGTTCCTGGTGTGTCCGCTGTGCCGTGCGTGTGATCATTGCTTGTACAGCCCTCTCGCAGTGTCCGGAGCAATTATGGTGGGTCTGACACACCGGTGTCAATGTGTTCTTTTTTCCATTTCCAGGAGTGTATATGTTTCGCAGTGCAAAATCAAGTCACGTGTTTGCGGTGACAAAGACGTTGATCTTTACATACCACATGAGCTCATTCGAATTTAGTAGGTGTTCTAGAAGACATGCAACTCCCTTTGCGTTGAACAAATTTCTCCTACATGGAGAGATTCCCCAACACTGATAGGGCCTAATCACATGAAATTTACTACAACGGTTATACTTCCAAGTTACCTTGGCTTAATTTACATTAAATCTCGCTTTGCTATTCCGATGCACTGTCAGAAACTTATTCGTCACTACAGGTTAGTCTGATCGCGTTGTATTTCACTTATTGGCCAGATTTACACTACTGGCCATTAAAAGTGCTACACCACGAAGATGACGTGCTACAGTTGCGAAATTTAACCAAAAGGAAGAAGATGCTGTGATATGCAAGTTATTAGCTTTTCAGCATTCACACAAGGGTGGCGTCGGTGGCGACACCTACAACGTGCTGACATGAGGAAAGTTTCCAACCGATTTCTCATATACAAACAGCAGTTGACCAACGTTGCCTGGTGAAACGTTGTTGCGATGCCTCGTGTAAGGAGTAGATATGCGTACCATCACGTTTCCTACTTTGATACAGGTCGTATTGTAGACTATCGCGATTGCGGTTTATCGTATCGTGACATCGCTGCTCGCGTTGGTCGAGATATAATGACTGTTAGCAGAATATGGAATCGGTGGGTTCAGGAGGGTAATACGGAACGCCTTGCTGGATCCCAACGGCCTCGTATCAGTAGCAGTCGAGATGACAGGCGTCTTATCCGCATGGCTGTAACGGATCGTGAAGCCACGTCTCGATCCCTGAGTCAACAGATGAGGACGTTTGCAAGACAACAACCATCTGCACGAACAGTTCGACGACGTTTGCAGCAGCATGGACTACCAGCTCGGAGACCATGGCTGCGGCTACCCTTGACGCTTCATCACAGACAGGAGCGCCTGCGATGGTGTACTCAGCGACGAACCTGGGTGCTCGAACGGCAAAACGTCATTTTTTCGAATGAATCCAGGTCCTGTTTACAGCATCATGATGGTCGCATTCGTGTTTGGCGACGTCGCGGTGACTGTTAGCAGAATATGGAATCGGTGTTCTCAGGAAGGTAATACGGAACGCCGTGCTGGATCCCAACGGCCTCGTATAACTAGAAATCGAGATGACAGGCATCGTATCCGCATGGCTGTAACGGATCTTGCAGCCACGTCTCGATCCCTGAGTCAACAGATGGGGACGTTTGCAAGACAACAACCATCTGCACGAACAGTTCGACGACGTTTGCAGCAGCATAGACTACCAGCTCGGAGACCATGGCTGTGGTTACCCTTGACGCTTCATCACAGACAGGAGCGCCTGCGATGGTGTACTCAACGACGAACCTGGGTACTCGAACGGCAAAACGTCATTTTTTCGGATGAATCCAGGTTCTGTTTACAGCATCATGATGGTCGCATTCGTGTTTGGCGACGTCGTGGTGAACGCACATTGGAAGCGCGTATTCGTCATCGCCATACTGGCGAATCACCCGGCGTGATGGTATGGGGTGCCATTGCTTACTCGTCTGGGTCACCTCTTGTTCGCATTGACGGCGCTTTGAACAGTGGACGTTACATTTGAGGTGTGTTACGACCCGTGGCTCTACCCTTCAAAAATGGTTCAAATGGCTCTGAGCACTATGGGACTCAACATCTTAGGTCATAAATCACCTAGAACTTAGAACTACTTAAACCCAACTAACCTAAGGACATCACACACACCCATTCCCGAGGCAGGATTCGAACCTGCGACCGTAGCAGTCCCGCGGTTCCGGACTGCAGCGCCAGAACCGCATGGTCACCACGGCCGGCCTCTACCCTTCATTCGATCCCTGCGAAACCCTACATTTCAGCAGGATAATGCACGACCGCATGTTGCAGGTCCTGTACGGGCCTTTCTGGATACAGAGTATGTTCGACTGCTGCCATGGCCAGCACATTCTCCAGATCTCTCACCAACTGAAAACGTCTGGTCAATGATGGCCGAGCAACTGGCTCGTCACAGTACGCCACTCACTACTCTTGATGAACTGTGGTATCGTGTTGAAGCTGCATGGGCTGCTGTACCTGTACACGGCATCCAAGCTCTGTTTGACTCAATGCCCAGGCGTATCAAGGCCGTTATTACGGCCAGAGGTGGTTGTTCTGGGTACTGATTTCTCAGCATCTATGCACCCAAATTGCGTGGAAATATAATCACATGTCAGTTCTAGTATGATATATTTGTCCAATGAATACCCGTTTGTCATCTGCATTTCTTCTTGGTGTAGCAATTTTAATGGTCAGTAGTGTAGTTTAAAATGCGGAATGTTCAGGGCATTAAAATCGAGCTCGTAGTAACTTATGAACTCACAGAATGAAGTTTAAAGGTAATGGTCGGATTTCAGGCTGAACATGCATGATGCTGCGTGATACGCTCTAATGTTTGCGCTCTCGTTGCCAATATATCACTCACAAATGACTGTCACTCATGCTAACTCAGAATTGTTCTCATCACTAAACGTAAGTGTACGCCATTCATCCCTCCAGCTGTGTCATTTTCCACACCATATGAGACAGGCTGCATGGGGATGAGTTAAGAGAGCAAGTTTGAGAAGGGGCACCCGGTTGTACACCAATTTCCTGGTAACGACTCTCGATGGTGCCATGTGCTACACTGGGTACACCGTAGATCCTAATTTATACTTCTGTTGCTCTGCGATCAGCAGTGTTTTTTGTTGTGATAAAACAGGCCAGACGTCCGTCAATAGATATTTGTCATCCAGAAGCTGTAATATAAACACGTGCACCTTCCTTGTGCTGGACAGAAACACGGATATATGATTTTCACATCGCGAACAAAATTTATGGAGTTCTTTGGAGGAACCACCATGATTTTCGCAAATAACCTCTTTGAAATTAAAATAATTGCGCGAAGTCAGCTCGAAGATATCGTGTCATATATATATATATATATATATATATATATATATATATATATATATATATAACAACTGTGTGGGACGTGCTGAAAGAATAAGCTGTTAGTCGATGACAGTACTGTGTTAGTAAACATTATATATATATATATATATATATATATATATATATATATATATATATATATAATGTTTACTAACACAGTACTGTCATCGACAGAATATATATATATATATAATGTTTACTAACACAGTACTGTCATCGACCAACAGCTTATTCTTTCAGCACGTCCCACACAGTTGTTATAGACTCAGAATTTTCATGTTCAGTCCGTAGTTCATACTCTGTCCAAAGTACAGCCCTTATAATAAGTATCTATCGGTCTCTCACGTGAATGTCGTGTATTTGTGTCATGTCTTATTCTTTCAGTGTTGCACTGGTTCATATTCATATTCATGAATCTAAAATTACAGTTGTAATAGAAACAACGTGTAATATGAAACGCTATCAGTGAAGCATAGAGATCCAAGTTTCAGATAGATGATAAATAGTTCAGTGCCTCAGTTTTGCGTATAAGGCCAATTAAGACAACATGCCCACTTGGAGTGTTCATTGATCGTTCATCAAACAACCTAGAGATAGTGGAGTACAATGATGGCCTTATTAATATACTGGCCTCCAGTACGGTACTTAGAAGAAAAACGTTATCTTTACTTGTCAGGACAACCCAGTTTCGTGCGACGGTGAAATCTATCTCCAGAAGTACCTTTACACCACATATAAACATTTTCCATAATAAAATTTGATTATCGGACTGAACTATGTTCCAAAACATACTATTATCCTATCATTGTATAAATTCGGCGCATTCATTCCAAGCCTCCAGTAACCCAAGAAACTGACTTGGATTCACGAAACTTTCAAAGCGTTTTAGCGAGTACAGAGCACGTGTATGGTATGAGATATTGGCTCCTAATCATGGATTTATAAAATGAGGATACGTTATGGCACGGTAGTTATTCACGATTGAATTGGTGGGTGGCCTGCTGCATTATAGTCTCCGTTGCTTTTGCAGCTACATGACAAGCCCACACAAACGTTCCAGCTCACGGCAGTTTGCACCAGGAGAAGTGTATTAACTCGTTTCGTGTGGGCAAGGTAGAATCTCTACGTGGTGGTGGGTAATGTATTGAGGTTCCTCCGTACAAACAAACATATCAGTTATCTGTCGAGAGAAAGGAAGGTGTTGGTGCACAAACTAAGTGAAAATCAAGAGGCCGATTTTCTTGACTGTTAAGTAAAAATTAGTTTTGTAACTGGAATAAAATTACAGTAGAGATGAAGAATACACAGATCCATAGCCACAATGTTCTGTGTCATAAAGACCAAATTAAAGCAAAAATTACTGATCGACAAAAGGAAGACTATTTCTGGTGTAACGAAAATGGGCTGTAATGCAAGTACATCGCACAAAAGGCTAGCTGCTCACAGAAGACATGGCGGTGTTACCGTTAACGGCCTCCACTGGGACAAACTACTCGTCATCGTCGATTTCGTCTACATTTGTGATAAATGCATGACCAGAAATAAAACTGACAAGGGTAGTAGCTCAAGACAGCAGAGTGTTTACAAACAAATAACTTATTTGGCTTCGGTCGCGCAAGACATGAGCCATGTATGTTAACATAGTTTCCGGACGGCGTTTGGCGCAGCCGTAAGAGAATAAAACTGTAATTTGGTGGTCGTCGGTTTGAGTCTCACTGTAGAAATAAGTTTTTTTATTTTCTTTTCTCTATACGTTACCAACACTGCAAATAAATCGAAATAATACTCACTATACTACTTTTATTAATATTTTCATAAAATGAATGAAAATAAAAGTCATAGGAAAACGTGGAATTGCAAATAAATTTCCAGGGGAGGTTTGTAAGACGTTCATGAGAACTTTCTATATAACACCACTTTTACTATCTTACAGTTTATGATTTACGTGTGCAAAGGTGAAACTCATAGTAGAAACAGGGAAGTAGTAATTTTCTCGACATCTTGTACACCTAACTAACTACATGTTTTACAATTATCTGGTTGGTTCAAAGTTTCTACAAAAAAAACATTGTTTTACATTCATAAAAGGTTCTCCCTCATTACATAGTTTGTCAGTGAAACAAGTCAAATATTGGCTAGGATAGCTGGTGATGTACAGTCGTATACATAAAACCTGGCCACCCGCTGGCGCCGCATAGACCAAGTCTGAGTTGTTCACTTAAGGCAGCCAATATAGCCGGACGCCCCTCAGGATTCTTTGTAAGTCCGGTCGTATGCAGGATCTAGCCACACTGTAGGGTGCGGAAATGTATCTAGGAACTGCTATCACTCTTCAAGAGTTGAGTCAGTGCTGTATCTGCTCGTTGTCTACTGCTATAACTAGATAGGGTAAAAGTGGGGGTGCTAGATGGGGATGGCTTTGATTTTTGTTTTTATTCTTTTTCGAAGATTTGAGAAAGTGGGGAATTGCCTTTTCTTTAAAAAAAAGCGGTAAAGCGCACGTGTTGAAACTGAGAGGCCGTGGGATGGATTCTCGGTCTGATCACAGACTTCTTTCTAAAAAAAAAAATGTGGCAAGCATCACTCAAGAGAGACGTAAGGTTTTGAGTTCCAGCCCACTCCATTCCTTATATTTTTGAATAGCATTTGGGTTGCCTGCTAAAGTTATCAGTATGATATAACCCCATCGATAATTCGGTTCACTTTCGAACCCGCCTATAATCGCAAAAACTTGCGGAAACAATTTGGCAAGATAGCTCGTGCTAGCGTCAATATCAGTGTACACTCCAGAGTTTCCTCATTCCACAGCGGCCACCGGCTACCGGCAACCGGCCACACGTAACTCGCCGCCGGGTGTCAGGCGACGCGGCGCTATTTGTGTGTCTATCAACTGTCATTGTGTTATTTCAAGTAGTAGTAGTATTCACCGCCAGTGACAGTCGGTGAGGGCACTAGTAAATCTCCCCTCTCCACCATCTCTTTACATTATTCTTAAAACAACAACATTTTATTTGTATTTCAGTCACAAATTATTTTTATGTTAAACAGTATTATTCTTTGTTAAATGTAGCAGATAAAAACAAAACAAAAAATTCAGAAAAAGGTGACAAACGAAGACTGTAAATGTACGACCTGTTTTAAAATATCAGGTAACAGATCTTTAAACTTGCAATAAATAAATAAATAATGAATAATAAAAAAATAATTCGTCATGCAGTTACGTATTGCAGTTTTCATGCTTGAAACTCATAACGGACTCTAAATCTGGTACCGCGCGCCGCGGAATTTGAATCCGCGCCAGACGTCATGGACGTCGAAGACCCATAGAGGTCTCTGCACCATCGAGCCGTAAGCTGTGGCGGCGCGCGCCTCCTGCCCCGCTTTTAGTGTGAGGGCGCCACAGAGGAACACGTGGTTCCAGTGGCCAATAGCGGCGCCCCAGATAGCGTACTTAAGCGCCTGCCTCTCGCTCAGCCAGATCCTCCTCACCCGCTCGTCTCCCCGATCCTCTCCCACCCCCGCCCGCTGCCGCGCCTGTATTCGCACATCCCACCCGGTCTCCATCTCTCCACCCTCCTTACCCTCTCCCAAGGTGGCTTCCGCCAGCTCCCTCTCCCTGATGATGCCCTCCTCCCCTCCATCTACCCCTCCTACCAACTTTGATCCTCCCGCCCTCCTCCTGTACTTACTCCTCTGGGCACCCTCCCTCCCTTCTCTCCCTTTTCCCTCACTCCTCCTTTTCTCCCCCCTCCTCCCCTGGGCCTCACCTCCCCTGTCCCTCTCCTTCTGCCCCCGTCTCCTAAACCATTGGCATCCTTTTTTTCTCCCCTCTCCCCCACATCACCCCTGTTCCCCTCTTGGCAGGTCCCCGGACTCGCACACGATCAGTGGACATTCGCGCGCCGGAGATCACCGCCGTCAGTGTATCGTGTGTGCCGTCATGTTTAGTGTTCAGTGTTCACCGTCACACTCCATTGTTCACCAGTGCCATCGTATTCTTCAGTGTTTGTGCGTCGTGTCAACAGTTCGTAGTGTGGATTGTCATCGAGTGTGAACGGCTTCTTGTGTTTTTATGTTCATGTGTCTACTGTTTTTTCCCGCCATTTTTCTAAGTGATGTCTCTTCTCTGTTTATCTCATTGTACTCTCTTCGGCTGCAGAGCGGCGTATTGTGCTGCTGCCAGCCTACCTGATTGTTCAGGTGTCAAAATAACAATCAAGTAAAAAAAAAAAAAAAAGCTCAGCCCTCAGCCAGCGCATTTTCGGCGGTAATCCGGTAGGATACCGCCATTCGATTGACCATTCGGTTTAATAGAAGCGTTAGGTATTGCAAGTGCCAGCCAGCAGTCCAGCCAGCCGCAGCAGCAGTGGTCCCGATCCCGGTCCCGGTCCCGGTCCCGGTCCCGGTCTGCAGCAGCGGTCCAGCCGGCAGCAGCCCGCCAGTCCTCCTGCGGCAGCAGCAGCAGCGGTCCAGCCAGCAGCAGCGGTCCAGCCAGCAGCAGCGGTCCAGCCAGCAGCAGCAGCAGCAGCAGCAGCGGCAGCCGCCGCCCCTGCCCCGTCCGCGGCAGCAGCAGCAGCAGCTGAGGCGTTCCTGCCCCCCGCCGTCGCCGTCGCCGTCGCCGTCGCCGTCCTGACCCTGGTCTTCGGCCGTCTTCGTCTTCATCCGTCTTTGTCTTTGTCTTCGTCCGTCCCCAATTTGTGTCCTTTCCTTTTCGTTCTGTTCGTTATTGTTTCTCCCTGTCGTCATGTCTGCCCCCACCGCCACCGCTACCACCACCGCCATAGTTTATACTTCCCCTTCCGCCGCCTCCACCACTATAACATGATGTGCCCAGTCCAACCCCCCTCCTTCCATCCCTCCTCTTCTCACTCTCCCTTCGCCCTCGCTCTTTGTCGCCCCCTCTCCAGCTTCTTCCTCCTGCTCCTCTCGATCTGATCCTTTCCCCCCACTCCCCCAGCCTGTCACTGCATCTCCGGCTCGGGTGGTGGCCTGTCGGGCCACTGTCCATGCCCAACTCTCCCCGTCGCCTTCGCCATCACCGCCGCCACCGCCACTGCCACCGTCACCATCACCGTCATCGTCGCCATCACCGTCACCATCTCCGACGCCGCCTGCTGCGTCCACGCCGGGACCTGTCCCTTCCCACCACCTCCCTGTAGCTCCCATCCCTCATGTCACCACCCGTCCCTCTGCCGCCGTTAAGCGCCCTAGTGGCACCACCACCTCCTCCGCCCCCAAAAAGGCCCCGCCCCGTCCTCCTTCCCCCCCCCCAGGGTGCCATGGATGTCTCCCCACCTGGCCCTGCTCCCTCTGCCTCTTCCTCCTCCTCCTCCCCCCCTTCTTTCTACAAATATCTCCTCTCCCATCCCGCTCCTTCCCTTCTTGAGGCCCGGAATCTCTCCCTCCTCCTCTGCCAACACTTCCCTGGTGCACCCATCTCTCTCCTCACTCCCAGACAGGATTCCGTTCTCATCTCCTCCCCAAGCCCTACTCTCCATACTGACATCCTCTCCCGCCTCCCCATCACCCGTTTTGGCCCCAATGCCTCCCTCATCCCTGCTCCTTCCCCATCTCCTACCCATCAACCCCAACCCCCATGTCGCCCGCCGACCCTCACCACCGTGATCATTCGGCTCAGTCCGTCGATCACGGAGGAGGAGGTGCTGGCGGAGCTCACGGCACATCCCCTGCTGGAGGTGCGGGCGGTCCGCTACATTTTCAACTCGGCCGGTCCCACCCGCCTTATGCGGGTTTTCTCTGAGGACGCCCCCTCCATTGACTGTCTCCTGAAGGAGGGTGCCCTCCTCTTCAACCAGCGTTACAGGGTCGACCCCTCCTCAATCCCTGCACTGCCAGAGGTGTCTGCGCTATAATGCGCACCCCATAGCTGAGTGCTGCAAGGCCCCCACCTGCCCGCATTGTAGGCAAGCGCACTTCATCAGGCAGTGCCCTAACCTCCAATCCCCTCCTTCCTGTAATACCTGCAATCTTGCCCATCCCACCTACTCCCAAAAGTGTAAAGCCTGACCCCCTCCGACCACTCCTGAACTCACCGTCCCTGTCCGTCCTCTGTACGCCCCCACCCCTCCAGGAAATTCCCTTCGTCCCCCCCCCCCCCCCAACCGCTGAGGACATTATCCGGTTCCTCACCATCATCCTCCAGAATGTCCACCCCTTTCAGCGCCCCCACACCCTCCAACAGGTCTCCCTCGCCACCCATTCCATTTTCCACCTCAAAATGTACGCCACCTACTCCAACAACCAGGCCCATTCACCTTCTCCCGCCTTGACACCCTTGTCTAAATCCCTATCATGGCGCGACAGCAACGTATCCTTTTCAACAACATCCGCTCCCTACCTGCCAACAAGAACCTCTTCCTGCACACCCTTGCCACCCACCACGTGGATGCCTTCCTCCTCAATGAAACCTTCCTCCAACCCCACCACACCATCCAAATTTCGCCCTATCTCCTCCACCGCTCCAATAATCCCCTCCCAATTGCGCGTGGTGGAGTTGCCATTGGTCACCACCGTCAGATCCCCGTTCAGCTCCAACCTCTCCTTCCCGACCCCACCGAACACCTGATCCTTAGTCTCTTCTTCCTCGGCCTTACCGTTACCTGCGCCACCATCTATGTCCGCCCCAACGCTCCTATTCCCTTCGACTTCCTCTCCCACGTCGACCGTACCTTCCCCTCCTACGTGATCGCCGCCGACCTCAACATCCATAGTCGTTCCGCTGCCCAGTTACGGCGGTGGCATCGGTTCCTCTCCACCCTTCAAGGCGACCTCATCCCCATCCCCCAGCACACCCGTCCCGAATCCAACTCCACTCCCGATGTTATTCTCTCCTCCCCCAACCTCCTTGGTCGCATAACGGTGGATGTCCTGGAGCCTATTGGTAGTGACCATCTCCCTGTCCTCCTCACCATTTCAGACGGACGTCGCCCCTGACCCGACCCTCGTAATGACCCTCCCCCTAAGTACGTCCATGACTATTCCCGTGCCGACTGGAATGCCTACCGGGATACCCTCTCCACCCAGGTCGATAGCCACCCTTTCACCTACCACCACCCCGATGATGTCACCCATGCTGCCTCCATTCTCCAGCAGACCTTGTCTGAGGCCGTGGAGGCCCACGTCCCTACTGTCGCCATCCACCCCCACCGTCCTACCTTACCCCCACAGGCCGTCCTCCTCCTCCGTGAATCCCGCCGTCTCTACTGTGCCTTCCTCCACACGCATGACCCGGACACACTACGACGCCACCGGCAACTCCAGCGACACATTCGTAATTTGCTCGCGGCTAAGAAACGCCAGGACTGGCGACAGACATGCACTCGTTTAAATACTACTCTACCTATCAACTCGTCCAAGTTCTGGTCAGCCTTCCGTCGCCTTACCGGAACTAAGCCCTCCCCCTATTATCCTCTTCTCCATGATGATCATCCCTTCCCTGACGCCCTTAGTAAGGCCAATCACTTTGCCTCCTACCTGTCCGATGTGTTTTCCATCCCCGATGATCCTCAGTTTGATTACTCCCTCTGCCCGGATATCCGCGATCGAACTGACACCTCTGTCCCTCCCCTCGCTCCTGGTTTCCAGTACTTGGACCACATTGCACACACGGAACTCAATATCCCTATCACTACACAGGATCTCATTACTACGCTCCGCACAAAACGCAACACCGCTCCTGGTCACGATCGTGTCACCTACCATCACCTTCGTGAAGCTCCTGTCTCCATTCTCTCCACCCTGGTCAGGCTCTACAATGTAGTCCTGTCCACCGGTTACTACCCCGACCTGTGGAAAACCTCCCGTATCCTCATGTTCCTTAAACCTGGCAAACCGCCGTCCGCCGTCTCCTCCTACCGTCCCATCAGCCTTACCTCGGTCTTCAGCAAGGTCCTGGAATCTATCCTCACCCGACGCATCCACCAGCATCTCTGCCAGCACCGCCTCCTTCCCGTTACCCAGTGTGGCTTTCGGCCATCCTTCTCTTCCGACGACCTTCTACTTCACCTCACTCATCTCCTTTCCGAACAGCTTAATTCCCGTCACTCCACAATCTTCCTCTCCCTGGACCTCGAACGTGCCTATGACCGCATATGGCATTCCGGTCTCCTCTTCAAGCTCCAAACCTTCGCCCTTCCCATTAACTGCGTCCATCTGATCGACTCCTTTCTCTCCCGCCGTCCTTCCTATGTCACCATCCATAACACAGATTCCTACACCTTTTTCCCCTCTGCCGGTGTGCCGCAAGGCTCCGTCCTCTCCCCCCCTTCTGTACCTTTTGTACACGGCGGACATGCCGCTGCCGTCAGCCCCGATCCACCTTCTCCAGTTTGCCGATGACACCGCCTTCCTTGCCCTTGCCCCCACCCTACAGCGCTCCCAACACCTTCTCCAATCCCATCTTGACCGGTTCACCGCTTGGTGCAACCAGTGGTTGCTCAAGGTCAATCCCTCCAAAACCCAGGCGATCATTGTAGGCAAAACCACCCCTTCCTTCCGCCTCCTTGATTTCTATCTCACCATCTATGGCCGTCCTATCACCCTCACTCCCACCCTTAAGTACCTTGGCGTCACCCTCGACCGTCGCCTCTCCTGGACTCACCACCTCTGGACAATCCAAGCCAAGGCACGCTCCCGACTCAGTCTCCTCAAGCTCCTCTCCGGCCGTACGTGGGGTCTGGACCCCTCCACCATCCTCCACACCTATAAGTCCCTCATCCGCCCTATCCTTTGTTATGCCCATCTGGCTTGGATCTCCACCCCCCCTACCTTTTATAAATCCCTCCAAATCCTTGAATGTCATGCTCTCCGCCTCGCCTATCGCATCCGTCTCCCCTCCCCCACGTGGATCCTGTACAATCTCATCCCCTTCCCCCACCTCCTCCTTTTCCTTGAAAGGATACAGATCCTGTACACCTCCCACAAACTCGATCCTCCTCACCCGCTCGTCTCCCCGATCCTCTTCCACCCCCGCCCGCTGCCGCGCCTGTATTCCCACGTCCCACCCGGTCTCCATCTCTCCACCCTCCTTACCCTCTCCCAAGGTGGCTTCCGCCAGCTCCCCCTCCCTGATGATGTCCTCCTCCCCTCCATCTACCCCTCCTACCAACTTTGATCCTCCCTCCCTCTTCCTGTATCTGTTCCTTTGGGCACCCTCCATCCCTCCCCCCCTTTCTCCCCACTTCTCCCCCGGGCCTCCCCTCCCCTGTCCTTCTACTCCTCCTCCCCTCTCCTCAGCCATTGGCATCTCTGTTCTCCCCTCTCCACCCTCTCCACCCGCCCTCACCCTTCTTCCCCTCTTGGCAGGTCCCCGAACTCGCACACGCTACGTGGACTTTCGCGCGCCGGAGATCATCGCCATCTGTGTCTCGTGTGTGTGACGTCATTTAGTGTTTTTAGTGTCCGCTGTCACGCTTCTCCGTTCACTTGTACCATCGGATTCATCAGTGTTATGTGTGCCGTGTCAACGTGTTTTCAGAGTCTTTCTCGTCGAGTGTGAACGGCTCCGTGTTTTTTGTGTGACTGTGACCACTATTTTTTGCCCGTCACTATGTTCATTCCATTCTTGTACTGTGATTGTCAACTCTATGGCTGAAGAGCGGCGTAGCATGCCACTGCCAGCCTACCTGATTGTTCAGGTGTTAAAATAACAATAAAGTAAAAAAAAAAAAAAATAAGCTCAGCCAGCGGATCTCCGGCGGTAATTCGTTTGAATACCGCCCTTCGATTGTGCCATTACGGTACCAATCGAAGTGATAGGTGTTGCAGGTGCCAGCCAGCAGCGGTCCTCGCCCGCAGCCAGCAGCCAGCAGCGGTCCCCGCCAGCAGCAGTCCCCGCCAGCAGCCAGCAGCCAGTGGCCAGCAGCGGTCCCCGCCAGCAGCCAGCAGCCAGCAGCCACCAGCGGTCGCAGCCACCAGCGGTCGCAGCCACCAGCCAGCAGCCAGCAGCCACCAGCGGTCCCAGCTGCCACCAGCAGCAGCAGCAGCAGCAGTGGAGGCGTCCCCACCGGCCAGCCAGCTGGGTCGCCCCCTGCCAGTGACAGCAGAGTGGGGCTTCGGCCCCAGTCTCCTTCGTCCTTCATCTTTCTCCGTCCCCTTTTACTCTGTGTCTCTCGTCGCCCTGCCCGTCCCTCATTTGCTTCTTTGTCTTGTCCTGTGTTTTTCCCCTTATCATAATGTCAACCCCCACCACCTCTTCCACAGCCACCACCACAGCCATCATATACACCTCCCCCTCTGCTGCTGCCACCACTATCACGTGGTGTGCCCAGTCACCCCCACTCAGTCCATCCCCCCACTCCTCACTCTCCCATCTCCCTCACTATTTGTCGCCCCATCCCCATCTCCTTCCTCCAGCGCCTCCTCTGATCCCCTACCCACCACTCCCTCCCTCTGCTCCTTCTGTTTCTGTGGCACCCGCTAGGGTGGTCGCCCGGAGGGCCACGGCCCACGCTCAACTCTTCCCTTCACCTTCATCATCATCATCATCATCATCATCATCATCATCATCATCAACTTCGCCATCGCCGTCGCCCTCACCATCTCCAGCGCCGACTCCAGCACTGGGACCTGCCACTCCTCGCCACATTCCAGTTACTCCCGTCCCCCACACCTCCTCTGCCGCCGTCAAACACCCCAGTGGCACACCTACCTCCTCTACAGCTAAAAAGGCTCTGCCTCGTCCCCCTTCTGCGGCTCAGGATGCTGTGGATGTCTCCCCACCTGTCCCTGCCACTCCTCCTCCTCCTCCACCTACCCCTACTGCTATCTCCTCTCCCGTCCTGATCCCTCCCTTCTTGAGGTCCGGAATCTCACCCTCTTCCTTCGCCAGCGTTTTCCTGGTGCCCCCATCTCCCTCCTCACTCCCCGCCGTGATTCGGTCATCATCTCCTCCACCAGCCCTACCCTTCACACGGATCTCCCTTCCCGCATCCCTGTCACCTGCTTTGGTCCTCATGCCTCCCTCACTCCTGCTCCTTCCCCGCCTCCCTCCCGCCAACCCCGACCTCCGCGTCGCCCGCCGACCCTCACTGCCGTGATCACTTCGCTTAGTCCGACAATCACTGAGGAGGAGGTGATGGCGGAGCTTCAGGCACATCCCCATCTGGAGGTGCGTTTTTTTTTTTTGTAAGATATTGTTTACTCTGGGGTTCGAAACGGTCTATTTTCACTTGCTGTCGTGTGTCATACTCAATTACTGTGGATATGTGGAATCTCATAAATAAAATTATACGTACACAAAGATCAAATGTTATATCAGCAGAAGCGGAAAGAGGCATTATCAGTTGTTCAGTATCATACGTTTTTCGCCATTACACTATGAGATTCTTGAAGTAGCGAGACGATACTTGATGGAGACGACTTCATCTGATTTTCTTATTGATTTTCAATGTGGCTGCTTGCAGCTATGTAACACAGTGAAATATCGCCTTCTTCGAGACTGGAACCGCGAACTAATGCAGCCTTCATTTGATGGACGACCACGTTATCCCAGAGCTAGCGAAGAGTTGCAGTATTAGTCTCTTCTTTATTGAGTCAGTGGTGGATAGGACAGATAAATGCCGCGCGGGATTAGCCGAGCGGTCTTGGGTGCTGCAGTCATGGACTGTGCGGCTGGTCACGGCGTAGGTTCGAGACCTCCCTCGGGCAAGGGTGTGTGTGTTTGTCCTTAGGATAATTTAGGTTAAGTAGTGTGTAAGCTTAATGACTGATGACCTTAGCAGTTATTTCCCATAAGATGAAACACACATATGAGCATTTTTGACAGATAAATCGCAATGTGAAAGACGAGATTGTTTGCAGTTTGCTCGTGGAATGGCTCTCCTGGACTCAAACCCATAGATAGATAAACTTATGTCTCACCTTAAGCGAAAATCACGAAGATTATTCATTGGTAATAACATGAAAAATCAAGTGAATCTAGCAGAATAATTCTGTGTCATCCAAGAAGTAAGTCAGCGGTCAAAGTGTTGCCAAACTTATTCTGTATAGTTGAAAAAATTTAATTATACTTCCAGCAGGAAGAATAACAGCCAGTGTGTGCCCTGAGCAGGTTCATAGGGACTATACCACAGTTGTTTACAACACATAGGTATGCCGACGTAAATACAATGAATTAATAAATGTAACAGTTATTCATGTTTTTCTATCTTAACTGCACTGAATACTGAAAAACTCATTCACCAGACAGAATTCACATTCTTGGTGTGTTCTGGTGGTTATACTGTATACATTATGAGTAAGCAACACGTCTTTTGATCGTTGTACACTTTGAAAATATTTCCCTTAACAAAGCAGTCATTGGCTCTATTTCCAAAACGGAGCAAAACAATTGAAAATATAATAACACAGCACTGGTACCAAAACATGAACATCCGCAAAGAGATTTCGTAATCAATAGATAATATAAAGTTGTACAGCACAACGTTGAACGGGGTACTCAGAACGATGACAGTAGTGTCTAAAATAACTCAGCCTTTAGCAGAACCGTCATCCGATCATGAATACTGAAATAACGGCAAAAATCATCTACTTGTAATGGTTGCTATATTACCAATGCTTAAACTTTGTGAATAAAAGCAAAAAGCGCCTATGTTGAAAAGATTTTTAGCTTACAGTACGCTTAAGACAGACAGAACCCAAAATGACGGCTGATCCACCAAACTGAGCGTTGTGCTGAGGCTCTATGCAACATCGGAGCCGAGTTTTATTGATTTTGACCCTGACTTTCTCATATGACCGATGCCTCTAGACTACCATAACATTCAGATGAAAATTTTCGAGTTTTATTGCGACAGTATAGGTGGACAGATTGTTGTAGAATTTGCCGAGACTGTCCACACACTGCTGATTCATAAAGCCAAACTGCTACTACGTCATATAATAGGGGGAATTAATTTCTACCTGTGGAAGAATTGTTCAACAATGGATGAATAGCACCAGTGCTTCTGCACCCCACAAATAACACAGACCGATTATACGCCAACTAATGACAGCAAAATCCTCTACGCTTGCATCTTTCTACGAACAACTTAATTTCTCCGGCAGCGGACTGTCACCCCGTTGTTGAGGCAAGAAGCAATTGTTACGGTCCACCACACAATTGCTCACTCCCGCTCCCTCTCCCCATCCTGCACACCCACCGTGGATGTCTCATAACCTATGATAATGAACGCAGATTTATGTCTACGCATGATTCCGTGATGGTGATACAAATTTTCAAGGCGGATGAAGAAAGGTAATTGTATGAATTTGAAGAAAGGAACCCTGGGCCGGAAACGACCGAGTAGAGAGTTATAAACAAAAATCATTCTGGTAAATCTCACAATGAACCTGTTCTACTGCAAGCTCTTTGCTTTCTGTGGTATCGAAGTTCGATACCACACTTGTTAGGGGTTGCAGATATCGACGTCCGTAATAGATATCGCTAGACCCGCTAGCGCTGCTCCCCAGCTTGTGACGAGTATCTAACGATCTCTTGTCCACTCTTGCTCCGGACGTCAACTAGTAATGAAGCATAGCTTTCAGCCGATAGGAAGCAACCTCTAACATGGCACTTAGTCAAGTATGGCATAAGTAATTTCTCTACATATTTGTTTGTAATTATATGTATACAGCATATGAAGAAGGCTGTAGTACAAGTACAATATATATATATATTTTTACCAAAGACTGCTAGTTATTTCAGTCGTTGCAGATACAGACTATGCAGCCAGCTCCTTACTGACTTCACTGCCAAACCTTCAGTATATGTTTCTATTTAGCATTGACCTCCTGTCATAACTGACGACGAGAATCATAACAAAATGGCGACGAGTATGACGGTCCACTTTTTTTTAGAAAAGCTGAGTAGTGACAGCAGCGCTGATTCATCGATGCATCGGAGAAGACGTATATTTCATTTGTGTTTGCTATATTTCTAGACTATGTATTCGGCTGCGCCACACATCCTCTCCAATTTGTATGAATAACGTGTGCACGAAATTATTTGCTACTCCCGATTGTGATTATTTGATTTATTTGTGATGGCAAATCCGGAAGAACAAACTATATGGTTCAAATGGCTCTGAGCACTATGGGACTCAACTGCTGAGGTCATTAGTCCCCTAGAACTTAGAACTAGTTAAACCTAACTAACCTAAGGACATCACAAACATCCATGCCCGAGGCAGGATTCGAACCTGCGACCGTAGCGGTCTTGCGGTTCCAGACTGCAGCGCCTTTAACCGCACGGCCACTTCGGCCGGCTAACAAACTATACTGGCAGAACTGTTAAGATTGCAGAATCAGCAGTCCAAAGCACTACTGCATGCCTTGGGACAGCTCGTCCAGGGACAACAAGCTATGCCACAAATACCTGCTGCACAGGAGCCGACCGTACAGCAGGAGCCGGCACCGCCGTTTCGCGTCTTCGACGCCAGTGTAGAGAGCTGGCAGGAGTGGCAGGCGCAGTTTTCACATGATCAGGCTGCATACAACGTTCAAGGTAAAACGAGGCCTGCATGCGCTTTTATCTTGTGTTGGCGTGGCCTCGTAGCGCATGCTACTCAAACTATTCCCGAGAAGCTCGCCAGAACAGCACAGTTACGAAAAACTTGTTAAAGCATTGACCGATTATTACAAGGAGAATATAAACTTGTGGCAAAAAGGTACGCATTTTTTCCACACAAAACGTGCACCTCATCAGAATTACTGTGAGTAGGTACCAACTTTGCAAGGCCTCACTCGCGACTGTGAATTTTCGTGTTCTTGCGGAATATCATATTCTGACATCATGGTATGGGACGCTATTGCGCAAAACGCGTCAGACACACGCATTAGAGAGCAAATTCTTAAATTATCCAACCCCACTTTAGAACAAGTGTTGGACATTTTGGACAGATAGGACACTTCGGACTTTGCTGCAAATTCTTTCGAATCGCCCCCGCTGTCAGGCTAGTAAGGCAGCTGCGCGCACATCGCACATACATGCCGCTGTGCCGGCTCGGCGAACGCTGGCCCAATTCACTTCCAGGAAACAAGACACCTGTTAAATGCCGCCCGCAGCCGCCCGCAGTGTAATTCCAAGTACTCGAGCCAGAATAGCCCGTCACGCAAGGCCGTGTCATTTTTGCAACAAAGCGGGACATGGCCAGGCAGTGTGCTTAAAAAGACAGAACTTTGAAAAACATGTATCACGTTTCAGGACAAAGTAGCTTCCGCCGGAACGGTTCCCTCAATGAGACTTCCTATCACAACAAGCTACATGCAATGGAAGTAAATGTTGTAAATTCGTCTCCAGTACCTGTGACTTTACCCGATTGTGACAATTTTGCTTGTGATGCCAGTGCACGCCGAGGAAAGAAGTTCCGCCACGCCTAATCTGACCGTCAACATTTGTCAGTGAAAATTGCTTCTCAGAATGACATTTTTCGCCGACGACAGAACAAACTTTTTGTCGACTTGCGCATTCAGAATTATACGATTCCTTTTCAGTTGGACACTGGAGCGTCTGTTTCACTAATGATTCGTAGAAGTTACGAATTGTAGGGTTCACCTCCATTGTGTAACGTAAATGTTCCGTATTATGACTGTGTAGTTTTCCAGCCACATACGGTGGACAAACTCAGGTGGTTTTTTTTCATGTGCTGTGTCCACCATCATCTGTAAATATTTTTGGTCTTGGTTTATTTGATGTATTCTCCTTAACTGTGCGTGATGACGTACTAGCCGTCACCAAAAGTGTTCCCATAAACAGTGTTTCTGAGCCATGTCAAGAGTTTGCTGACATTTTTTCGCCAGGTTTAGGTTGCGCGAACAATTTTCAGGCACATATTGAATTAAAGGACAATGCACAGCCTAAATTTTTCCGCGCTTGCTCAGTGCCTCACGCGCTTCGAGACGAAGTTGCTAAAACATCGCATGAACTTGAGGATCAAGGGGTGATTGAACCGGTGACAACATCACTATGGGCATCACCGTCGGTTATCTTAACGAAACCATCAGGCAAATTGCGACTGTGCGTGGATCTTAAAGCCACCGTCAATCCTCAACTTGTTGTTGAAACATTTCCTTTGCCACGTCCAGATGACATGTTTGACAGATTGTGTTCAGGCAAATATTTTACTCAGATTTGCAAGATGCCTATCTTCAGATTCCTGTAGATGAAGAATCCCAGAAGATTCTCTTCGTGAATACGCATTTAGGTCTCTACAAATTTAAAAGGCTTCCGTTTGGATGTGCCTCTGCACAAGCACTATTTCAGCAGTACTTTGACTCAATGTGCGTCAATTCCTTCACTGTGTAATTACCTACATGACACCGTAGTTTCTGATTCTACACAGCAAGGACATTTGCAAAATTTGAGACAGTTGTTTGAAGTGCTCCGTGAAAATGGACTTAAGGACAAGTGTACATTTTTTCCAGAACAGTTATCCTACTTGGGACATGATACTCTCAAGGTGTCCGGATCATTTAAGAGCAATATCAGAGCTACCAGCACCCAAGACGGTTAAAGAATTGCAATCAGTTCTAGGTAAGCTCAATCATTATCACAAGTTTTTGCCTAACGCAACATCTCTTGCAGCGCCATTACATCGACTGTGTCGAACGAACGTTCCGTTCATTTGGTCGTCTGAATGCGAACGTGCCTTTAAGCAGCTTAAATCTGCATTGTTATCTAGCACTTGTCTTACGCCCTTCGATCCTGCAAAACCTCTTGTCCTCATGGTTGACGCTTCTGATTTCGGGATCGGAGCTGTTCTTGCTCACAGATTTGGTTTGCGCGATCGCCCGATGGCATTTGCATCGAAGCTACTCTCCTCTGCGCAGCGTAACTACTCGCAGAACGAGAAGGAAGCTCTCCCTTTGATTTTTGGAGTTACAAAATTCCACGACTTCTTACATGGTCGCAAGTTTAGTTATCACCGACCATAAGCCTTTGACGTGTTTGTTTCACCCGTCAAAGCCCGTGCCTCCGCGTACGGCTCAAAAACTTAATCATTGGTCACTATTTTTGTGTCTGTATCGTTACGACATCTTGTATCGGCCTACTGCCCAGCACGGTAACGCCGACGCGTTATCCTGATTACCAATAGCTAAAGACACGTTGGTCGACTCTTCCGAACAGGCTTGTATGTTCATCGATGTGCAAAATTATGTAGCAAGTTTTCCTGTTGACTTTCGTCGTATAGCCACAGCAACAGCTAACGACCCAGTATTAAGTGTTGTTTTGCGTAATGTCACTGCGCAATGGCCTTTGTCTAAAAATCGGATTGAAGATCCGTGGGTTCGTCGCTATTATTATTATTATTATTATTATTTTACAACGTTGTGTTCTCTTGTTCTGCACGGAGAACACTCAGTCACGTGTTATTGTTCCACGTTTGTTGCAGTCAGCTGTGCTACGACTTCACCAAGGCCATTTGGGTATAGTACGCACAAGAGTTAGCTCGCCGTCACTGTGAAACGTCCCCTTTGAACAATTACACAAGACTGTGCTTAAACTGACACACAGTATTTTTAGTGCAACGCAATCTGACTTTCAAAAATCCCTACAAAAAACATGGCCCTGACTAACATTAAACTATACCTTTCAGAAATCACTTACCTCACAAAAATCTTCATTACTCGAACTACTGCAGTACAGCGAGCGCCACTACTGCCAGCTAAATAAAAGATTCAAACTACGGAAGGCACTAACTACTGATAGGGATAGTTAGCAAATGAAAGATATTAATAGAGAACAAAAAATGTATTTACCTTAGTATCATCAAAAGTCATAATATATATAGCAGTTCATGACAAATTACAAAACTCCGCCATCTCTCTCCCCACATCCACCACTGCTGGCAGCTCACCTCCAACTGCGCAACGCTACGCGCTGTTCACAGCCAGCTGCCTAACACTACAATGGCGAGTATTACAACAATGCAAAGCAGCCACAGACTGCACACAGCACAGCCAGTGATTTTCATACAGAGGTGGCGTTACCAATAAAAAAAACCTAAACAGCCTACTTACAACTGTACCTGCTTTGGAATTGATGCTGACATATCCAAGATTTGTCCTTGTTCTGTGTGTGCCGAAAACCAATCCGCACCACCGCAGAAATTTTTCTCTTGGCCTAAGGCAAAAAAAAAAAAAAAATTGTTCAAATGGCTCTGAACACTATGGGATTTAGCGGTCGCGCGGTTCCAGACTGTAGCGCCTAGAGCCGCTCGGCCACTCTGGCCGGCGGCCTAAGGCAACTTTGACATAGAATCGCTTACATTTAGATTTCGCTGGTCCTTTTTGGGACGCACGATAGTTAATTCTTGTTGATTCTTTTAGCGGTTTTCCATTTTTTGTTCGCATATCAACGACATCGTCTGCTACCATCAAAGCCTTGTCTTCTATCTTTTGGATAGGATTGCCACAAGTCATTGTCATCGACAATGGACCTCAATTTGTCTGCAGAGTTCGAAACCTTTTGCGACTCTAATGGTATTCTGCATTTAACTTCAGCACCGTTCTCTCCTCAATCGAACGGAGCCGCTGAATGATTCGTTCGGACGTTTAAATCGCAAATGTCTAAATTGCGTGACTCTCATTCTCGCGAGTACGCTCTTTTGTTGTTTTTATCTTCGTACCGACCTCACCCCCGCGACGGTGCTTCGCCGGCTGAATTGTTGCATGGTTCTCCTCGCCGAACTCTGATGAATATGTTGCACCCTCCGTTTCTTTGCCACGGCAGACCCACAAACTCTTGCCAGATGATATTGCCTATTTTCTTCATTTCCGCGGCAATCGCCGGTGGTTGAGAGGGCGCATTCTTCTTAGTCGCGCTATATTTGTCATATCAGGTACTTCTGGTGAGGTGCGTAGGCATCAGATTCAGATGCGCCTCTTTAGTCGTGGGGTCTCTGACGCTTGCTCTATGTTTCCAGAGTCGGCGCCGACGGGGCTGCCCCCGCGAGGACCTCTTCCATGCTCTTCTCGCCCCTGGGTGCCAGCGCCTGTAGCTTCGCCTATGCCACGCGACGACTCGCCAGCGCGAACGCTGTGTCTCGTGCCGGAGTCGCCCTCAGTGGCAGCATCGCTGTGGCGACCTGTTGACCATATGGACCAGTAGCCTTCAACTGTGGTGGGACACAGTGACGTAGAACAGTCTGCACTTCCTGGTTTCCAGTCATTGTTGCCGGTTGAGTGCCCCGACACGATGAAGGTCGACCCTTCGGCTTCTCCCACCGTTGTTGAAGCGCAGACACCTCATGATGAACTGCACCCTGGAGAAGGTTTCTAGGCGTCTCCTGTCTCCTCCCGGTCCGAATGGCTAGCGCCGCTCCGAGGCTTGTGACGAGTATCTAGCGAGCTCTCGTCCACTTATGCTCGGGACGTCAACTAGGAATGTAGCATATCCTTCAGTTGATAGGAAGCAACCTCTAACAAGGCACTTAGTCAAGTATGGCATAAGTAATTCTTCTCTAGTTATGTTTGTAATTATATGTATACAGCATATGAAGAAGCCTGTAACAAAAGTACAATATATATATATATATATATATATATATATATATATATATATATATATATTACCAAGGACTACTAATTATTTCAGTCGTTGCAGATACAGACTATGCAGCCAGCTCCTTACCGATTTCACTGTCAGACCTGCTATATGTTTCTATTTAGCATTGGCCACCTGTCATAACAATTGACGACGAGAATCATAACACTTTCAACAACAACAAGGAAATAGTGTGGACCCAAACAAGAAAAATTCTTCTGTAAATATGGATTCTGAAATGCTAAGGGCTATTGACACCTTCTTCGGTAGAAGAAATGTGTTTCAAAGTAGCAAAGATGAAAAAGTGCTCATAGTGCTGGCCTTAGACCACGTGTCTGCTGGGCATTTTAATCTTGTTTTGGTCGATACTACCACCTCTCAGAATGAAAACCAAAGAGCTTGCAGTAGAAAACGTCCACTGCCAGAAGTATCAGAAAGATTTTCGCTTATAAATTTTGACTAGATCGTTTCCGAACCAGGGTCCCTTACCACCAATAGATACATTTACTCTTCTCCATAAACACTGAAAGTTTGTACATCATCATGGAATCACCCTGTCGGTACACATCGCTGTTCGTTGTCATAAGTTATGTGACATCGACAGTGAGTGTGGTATGTGGGTGGGACAAAGTGTGGCAAACCGTAACACTTTCTTATCGCTTCCACAACCGGATGAAAATCTGCAGTGAAAGGCATAGGGCCTTCTACTGTCATTAGCTGGCATATAAGGGGTCTTTGTCGTGTTTAGGGTGCAGGGGTGTTGAATCTATTCATCAGTATACTGCAGTTCTTTCAAAGACAGAAATTAAACCTGGGTTATTGTGGTGTCACCGCCAGACACCACACTTTCTAGGTGGTAGCCTTTAAATCGGCCGCGGTCCGGTAGTATACGTCGGACCCGCGTGTCGCCACTGTCAGTGATTGCAGACCGAGCGCCGCCACACGGCAGGTCTAGAGAGACTTCCTAGCACTCGCCCCAGTTGTACAGCAGACTTTGCTAGCGATGCTACACTGACACATACGCTCTCATTTGCCGAGACGATAGTTAGCATAGCCTTCAGCTGCGTCATTTGCTACGACGTAGCAAGGCGCCATTAGCAGTTTATTTTGAGATTGTAACAATGTCTAAACAAGAGCGATGTTCTCCAATTGTGGATTAAAGTTAAGTATTCCAAGAACTACGTTCTTTTCTTTATAGGATAATTACTTTACCTTGTTCCAGACCTCACGCCAATCTGCGTGAGCTTAAAAGCGTGCATTTCGGCCTCCTGTAGCAACACGGTGTTGGCTCTTCTGCCAACATTTCAGTTATAATCCGAAATGAGTTTACGGTGTGAACCAACAGCGTGTATATAGTGTCTGCAAATTATGTGCCATTGCATTACAACTCGATAATTCTCATATGAATTTTGTAGTAGCCCAGAGGCATCGTTCATATGTAACGTCAGGGGCTAACACACCGCGCAAGCGGTGCATATGATCACAGCACCATGCTCAGTTAGGTGATTGTGCGTTATATCGTGTTCTCTCCGTTTTGAGCGTACTGCACATTGAAAAGCTGTTCAACAGAGGAGCTTTTCGGTTTTACTGAAAACGCCATCACCAGCGGATGTATTTTACTCATAACGAGTAAATGATACTCGTCATTCTTTCATAATCTATAGATTAAAAACTGTTTTACTTGAGATGACTTATTCTAGACATTACCCTCAACGTTTTGCGTTTCTTGTTCCACGTTCTGATAACAACTGCTTCTCCTTTCCTGTTAGCAGAAGCTGCAACCAGACTTGGACTGCATACATTAACTGGTTTCATTTTCAACTGGTTTTTGAGCTAACATTTTCTGTCTTTGTGTATCGTTTTCTGCGCAGTAGCCTTTCTTCATTTGGAACTAACGTTTTTCGTAGCTTATGAAGTCTCCCTGTGCATGTTCATGTTTCGGAATCAGTTCATTGTTGTTGTCTCTTTATTAGAGTGATTTTATTTTACGGATAGTGTCAATGACAGCAGTCTCAAGAAATATATTTTCTGAGTCAATAATTATAATAAATAAGCTGCCAACTCATGCTTTCCGTATAGCCTCTGTAGATGCTCCAAAAATGTGAATCTTGTGTGCTGAAAAACTTTTTTAGGTTTCAGTGGTCTTAAGACAAACACAAATAATTGTGACAGTTATTGATTTATGACATTTAGTTTGCAGTTCGTACATATGAGCATTATTAGTAACTACGCTCTAGTCCCTAAACCTAGCTACTGAAATGCAAATAAGGTTTTTTCACATACCTTCTGGGCATTCCGGCCCTCGGCAGCTGCGTCTACAAGACACCAGCTGTGGTCACTTTCCAGCCTCTTCCAGGAACACCTCTTGTATGCATCCTGCTAGTAGTATAGATGAATCTTGGTTACAACGCAGTGTACGTTTGGCAACTCTGTGGCCGACGAGTTACATCCTGGGTGGCACAGAATTATCCGACTAAGTTAACTTGATATGTTTCTTTCATTCCCACTGAATTTTGGGAGTGATTTTCATATAAGATGTAGGATTGGGTGTCAATTTATGGTTTAGTAGCCATGAAAATCGTTCCACGATAGAAAAATGATGCCTTTTACGTTGGGATTTGTCTGTCCCAGCCACCACTGGGGCAATAAAGGTGATGGAAGTACCGTAATTCTGCGCTAACTCTTGGGTGATGTGGTCGCCTGCAAAATGATGGCTGGTTTGACTTGTAGTTCCAGTCTCGTTGAAGGCCAGACTTAGCCGTTTTGTGACACAGCTACAAGCAACCAGATCGAAAATCGGTATGGGAATCTTATGTATTTTGGTTATGAAATGCCACATTTTTGCACATGAGTGACCCAGGACAGCAAGTACGCATACACCGTTTAGAAGTTCAGAGTGAATAATACCTTACTAATTCGTGCTTGTTCATTCGTTGAATCAGTTCAATGTTGTCCCCTTATTTGCCGATTTTCGCTTATAAATTTTGACCAGGTCTTTACCGAACCAGGGTCCCTTACAGCTAATTGATACATTTGCTCTTCCCCATCACTGGAAGTTTGTACCATCAGTATGGGGATGATCTATATTTACAACTCTATTTATTAAAATAGATATTCGTCTTAAGCTTACTGTGGTACGCTGTATTTCATCTGTATTAGTACTGTGCGTATTTTAATAGCGTTTTCCATTAGTCTGTTGAACACAACAGTAAACATGGGGACAAATCAATCAACAGCATATTCTCTCACATTATCTCCAACAGTCAGACAACGCTCAGTTACTTTTAGCTATTCCGCCTACTGGATCTGAGTTAAAGATGTTGTCAAAGATGGTTCGAAGTGCATTTTCGTCTGAAAACTAATTTTTTCTCTGTGTTTCGTTAAAAAGCGGTATCGGTGAACGTTTAAGGCCATAAGAATAAGTGCATGACGGATGACTTCCCAAACAAATTTCTGAATAGTTTTCTTTGTAAAATCAGCACAGTGCGTTACCGTGTAGCAGCAACACGTGATGGAGTTTTGTCGATAGTTTTTCTTACGCTGCTACTGAACAGTGTCTGTAGTTGTTGGCATCAAATACCAGCTACGAAGAACACACCCCTGGGGAGGAGCTCGTAGCGGCCCTTTTTGTGCCACGAAATGCAAAATATTATTTTCTCACTGCTCTTCTCTAGGGTTTTTTTTTAGACTCAGCCATTAATTTCTTCTTAAGAAGTTAACATCAAAGCATCATAGCTCGTCACCAGTAAGAATACTGCAGAGAGATGCTCAACGAGAGAACAAACGACGCTCAGGCAAAAATGCAGTATGTCACCCCTTTGATTTTTGCTGCTTTAAATTATAGCATGCAGTACTCCTACTTCTGGACCTTGTCTATCGAGTGCAAATGTAGCACAACGCTTAAATGGTCGCAATTCATCACATATGTAAGTTAATGTCTTACTGAATGTAGAAAATCATTCACGCTTGAACAATCTTTCTTGGAACAAGAAAATACTTTTCTGACATAATTTTCACAAAATAACTTGAACGACACACAATACAAAGGTTTAGGACTGCCTCCGCTGCCGTCTATTGAACCCAAAGCAAAGAATGTTGCAGATGTTAGATCTTTTCCCGTTTACAACTCTATTTTACAACACTTGAACATCAAGTATGCAGACTCCAATACTTAACTCTAACTTCAAATAAGAAAACGATAATTGATAAATACACTCACCGTGTCACACCGCGGTCACATGGTGGGACAGGGCGGCGAGTTGCTTGTGGCCAGTCGCTGATGGCCGCTGTAGAACAAGGGAGCTCTCGAGCGTAAACTGCTCCTGACGCGCCCACGAGCTGTTTTGTGTAATTGTTTCTGGAAGTTTTTGCTATTACAGTTGGGTTATGAAGTGAAGCAAATTATCTTTGAGATTCCATGATACTGATGACTTTAGCAATCAACCGATATGCGATTTAAAAAAATAGGAAGGAGGAGAAGCGGGAGGAGGAGATTAATGCCCCGTCAACAATGAGGTCAATAGAGACGGAGCACAAGCTCGGATTACTGAAGGATGGGGAAGGAAAACGGCCACGCCTTTTCAAAGGATTCATTCCGGCATTTGCCCAATGCGATTAAGGGAAATCGGAGACAACCTGAATCACGATGTCCAGACGCGGGTTTAAACCGTCGTCCTCCCGAATGCGAGGCCAGGGTGTGCTAACCAAAAAAAAAGAGAGGAAAAAAAGTAATGCAGTGGACTCGAACTCGGAACTTTACATCTGCATTGCGCGACGCTTCATACCTCTTTTTCTTAATTTTGTTTGTTATTGTTCCCGTGATGTGGTCTGGGCGGACGTCGCATGACACCACTCAAAGTTCATAGTTAAATACTTCGATCAGTTTTTTGTTAGAGAAAGCAGGCAGCTCTGGTACGGAACACGCTGAACTACCGGCCTGTCGATTAAATAGTACCCAGATACAGCAATGTACCAACCTGTGAAGAGCGATAGCATTTCTTCTATACTTCCACATCCTACAGTGTTGCCAGATCATTCATCCGACCGGATCTAGAATTCTGTGATGCGATTGCGTATATTGGCCACCCGACCGCGTCGTAGGTCTAGAAGTGTACAGTGGAACGTATTTTTATGCAGTAGTTTCGGGATGTGAAATCTTTTTCTCTCACGAGGAAATAAAAGCAGTTCTGAACCTTTTTGTTAAAATTATTTATATGACCACAAAAACAGGCATCGCAGGGTTCCACTAGAGGAACGCATTTTGAGGCAATCAGCTGAGTACTGCACCAGCTGAGTACTCCACCTCGAAATAGCTCGTGTTACAATTCTGGACATTTTGTTCTTACCACGAATCAGTTAACAGGGGAAATTTGTTTTCCTGCACGTAGAACTTCAGCAGTTCAGTCAAAATTATTTTGTATAAGGCCGTGGTACGATCCCCAGATTTTTATGGAGTAACAAAATTCCTATATAGTGGCGCTTACTCATCCATCGGTTTTTGAATCCTTGGTCCAAACGAGTCAGTGCTGTCTTGCAAGCGTACTTAGACCGTTGGCAATAATTTTGCAGAAAGGGTTATAGCATTTTGCGCTGTATACGAATGGATTACTTTGTTCATATTTTAAGTGTATTTGCAGTGTAAAAATAGAATATAAAATTGGTTTCCCCATGGAAACTCTAGTTTCAACCTTCGGATTAGCGTTCTCTACTCCTTCTGCTGCGCCAACTTCTGGCTGATTACTACCTTCTCTTAAGTGGTTCATGTCTCACCCGGCGCGCACAAAATATCGTACTTTTTTCTAAACGCTCTTCGATCTGGAGCTCCTACTCCTGTCACTTTCATTTCTGGTCAAGCCCTGTGAATGAAACGAATACGCCATAAATTTAGACGAAAACGATAATAACGAGTATGCGAGGTCCCTTGTCACTTAGGAGAGGGAGACAGTCCTTAGAGCTATCAGTTTACGAGGATGTTGATTGCTGCATTTCACACACTATTCCAAACAGTCCCAAAAATTTGCAGTGGGATTAAAATCAAGTCGTGATGCGACAGGATGCCTGGATGTGTGTAAAACCAGCCCTGTGAACACTCCTGTTGTGGTTTTGGAGGACGGGAGTGCCCGCAGGAACCTCACCATGAACAATGAAATGTCGTGTGACGAGGGCCTCCCGTCGGGTAGACCGTTCGCCTGGTGCAAGTCTTCCGATTTGACGCCACTTCGGCGACTTGGCGTCGATGGGGATGAAATGATGATGAGTAGGACAACACAACACCCAGTCTCTGAGCGGAGAAAATCTCCGACCCATCCGGGAATTGTTGAAATAAACATCGTGGTTAATGTTTACGGCAAACTGAATGACTGGGTCCAAGTCGTGGTACGAAAAATAATCTCGAAACTCCACAGAACCTCCTGCAGCTTGAACTATATCTATTGCACACTACTGGTTAAAGGCTTCATTGGGTCTTCGTTGTTCTCGACGCCTTCCATCGTTTGAAAAGGTTCCAAATGTCAATTTAATGCAGTTCCCTTCGCAATGTTCGCTCGCAAACCAGTTGAGACAGATCTGTGTTCACTGCCAGCAGCTGTTGCTGTCCGATTTGAAGCCTTGTCGCCGACAGGGTGTGATGCTCGTCTCCGGTCCCTAACGATTAGAACCTTTTTCCCATCATTGATCTTACGCCATGTTGCATAACTGCAAGTGGTATATCATTCCTTCTAAGCATGTTGGTCAGTCGGCGCTGATACACCGACAAATCGGGCATCTACATTCAATGTATGGTCTTAGGGACATCAAAACACAGTAGCACATTTCTGTAATTCTACCACGTCTCCATGTAGACCCATGTTACTGTAATGATGCCATATAACTGAACGACACATACACACCACTTCACAGCGATGGCTTTCGTCAGCGGTGGCGAGTCGCCTGACTGGCTGGTACAAGTTGTTCGCTACGTATAGCGATCCAAAGCGAAAAATGTACTCTCATAAGAGATTAACCAATATTTGAACAAGTGAGACTACAAATGCACTAGCAATAAGTGATAAATTTACAAACTGGGAAGTATTCAGGCAAGATTCTGAGATGTAAGGTTGAAATTCATAGATATATGGGTGGAAATAGTTTCCTAGTGGATCGGCCTAGGTACTATGTCCGAAGGAACAAACACCACACATAAACAAATATGCGCCTTGATGGCGAATAATGATACCTTCAGTGCGGATACATTCTTTGTTCGACTTCTTGTGGGAATCAGATGAGGCTCTGAGCAATGAGGACAATTTCCAGGGGACACAGCGTTCGTAGTGTGCTACATTTGAGAATTTGGGTAGGATGGGAAGAATACTCTGGTAGCCAAAGTAGTTAAGGCGACCACTCGCGATAAGCGGTAAATCGGTGTGCGAGTCCTGGTTCGGCACAAATTTACACTTGTCACCATTGGATTTATTCACTGCTTTCCTCTTGTATCTACGTTTGCTATTATTCACGAATTAACAATACAAATATAGTCTCAGGTCTGGTTTTACTGGGCACAGACACGACTCAGTAATTGGTCAGATAGAAATGAGAGGGGGGGGGGGGGGGTTGCTGGAAGGTTAGTGAGTAAACCACTTCGTTTCACCATTCGACGAAGATGACGTTATGACGTTATTTTCTAGTGTGTGTAGCTGATTAGATGTCAGCGTGACGTGTTGACCTTGTCTTATGTTGTTTAACTGCTCGTTGATAGCCAGCCTCCTGCAATGGTCGGCGGCACTGAGGCAGCTTAATTTAGTGTTACAGCACCAATACACCTCCAGGTCGAGCGCGGACTGGCCCTCAACGCGGTGTTATTGTCTTTAGGCACGACGACGCTTGTCGGGATAATTATCTCGCGGAGACGGTGTAACTTATGTACTTAGAAGCTGAAGTCAGACAAAAGATACATAGTTTGCTTAAAGATTGAAGCATCGGATCATAATGACATCCATCCGACATGGAACTGAAAATGAGTATGTCACAAAAAGATAGACATTAGAATGAATATAGGGATCTGACTCGAAGTCCGAAAACCGAATCAACAATAGATTGACATGCCTCCACAAGACAAACAACGTTTCGTGTGATGCAGCTTGGTGAATACTTCCTCTCAGGCATTCTGGGTCCTCCTTTTATTGGTTGATCACTCACTTTCCGTCCGATATTATACTGACTGCCTCATCTCTTACTGCCTTTCTGCTCTCCTCTCTTTACGAAGCTACCCATGATCAGTATTTTTGTTCGTCGTACCAAACTCTGTCCTTCAGGACACAGAATTTACTGTCGTATTATCTTCGCTATTATTGTACTCAGTCTACAGTCTCGCCCAATGAACTACTGGCAGCGTGTAACCGCGTCTCCTAGTCTTCACACAGGGTGACAAAATCACCGAACTTGTGGATCGGGAAGTCCTTAGGCATTTTCAAATTTTACTTTTACAAACATATTAAATTTCTAATTATACTAATTACTTTACAAAATTTAAACTGATGTCATGGAATAGCTAAACTCCTTCATATTTATCTATCCCATATTTTTAATGAACACATTATACTAGAATATTAACCCTCCAAAAATGTTAATATTTGGTTTTCTCAACTTAAAGATGTTAAAAAAATATGCAATATAATAAAATATTATGGACATGTCAAGATGAAAAAAACATCGTTAATAAAGATCTATTGCTAATACCCAAAATCTTCAGATTCACATATTTTTAAAAACAATAAAAATGTACCTTTTTTCGGATAGTAGTCTGTCACAGACAGTCCTTTCTCCTACATCTTTAACATGTTTTGTTAAAAATTGTCATTTCTTTTTCTTCGTGTGTTTCGACGTGTCTGTCGAACATGGAATGACGGTCGGTCGTGTGATTCGCCGTGTTTCTGTTGAGCATGGACGCTTGGCATGCGTCTCGCCGGGTTTCCGTTCAGTATGGAATGACGGTCGACAGAGAGAAAGGTTACTGAAGGTCTGAGCGTGTCGTGAGTGCGTGGTTGCCTTTGTTTCATATTGCATATTCCCATGGTGACGTATTGCAGATCCCTTTTTGGTAGCATTAACTTTTGTTCATCTTTCTTCGAGTCTTTATTCCGGTTCATCGTTGGTCACTTGGTCTCTAGGTTTCCATACGAGGTATCTCCCATTTTTCGGTATGACATCTGAAGGTGTTGTAATTTGCCATAAGAATATCGGATGTTTATATCGCTAGAACAGTTAAATTGGATTCTCCTTGGTAGTTAAATGCAATAATGGTCTTGTATGGGAAAGGATTTGAAAAGTTTTCTTGATCTCTTCTGTTCCAGGTTCTTCCTTCTTCCAAAGCTTCTGCGTTGCATCTTCTGTTCTTGGTGCATCTTGCTGTTTTCTCACTTGTATCTCTGGACCCTGAAGTAGGACTGAGGACCTGTTTAACCTAGTTCTCATTTAATCCGTTCTTATGTTCAGGGATTGTTTCGCAGTTGTCGAATTTCTTATGGTCTGATGACAGTTTCCACTATTCTGCACATTGAGTTACAGAAACGCGTTTCTTCTTCGTCCTGTGGTGAATCTAAGCCTCCGCTCGTCCTCGTCGTAATATGTCCGCCTCCGTTCCGGTTCGGTGGACATCCATTATCTCTTCATATGCTGCTTTGAGTAGTTTGCGATAAAAGTGCCAAATATAGAACACTTTCGCAAAACCCTTCTTATAATGCTTGTGTGTGGCTTTCATATGAATAAAGCTCATGTCATGGTACATGTTGATTGTATCCAGGATGCGTTGTAGCTCTCCAAACTCTTCCACAGAGGAGTTATCCTCTAAGAACGTTGCTTCCACCAAGGCCTCTTCTTTCGTCATCTCGTAAGGTGACGTACCAGGCACTCACACTCAGTGTCCCTTCCTCTCACGCCTAACCGCTCTCTTGTCGTCGATCTGGCCGCAATGAAGCCGCACCTTGTCTGCTGACTTCATATCTAATACAATGTTTCTCCTTTAAATTACGCTAAAACTTTACAAACATTACACTTCTTTTCATGACTTTACAGAAAGTATTATTACTCTACCCAAAACAGTTTTTCTTATCCCTATACATTTTTTTCCATTCTCTCCCCATTTTCTTTTCTTAAAATAAAGATCATGGTTTCCTCATCTTCATCACCATGTTTAGTAAGAGTGAAATTGATAGTGATGACGGTTAGTAAGCTAGAGACTTTCTAATTTTACTTATTTTTTAGTTTTCTAACTACAAGTATATTATGTTATTTTGAGAACTTCGCACCTTGACTCCGACTCCAGCGTCCTTTTCTCTGCAATCTCTTCTTTGTGTCCTTATCTGTAACAGAGCTTAAAAATACACTTTACCTCTGCTTCATTGATATTTTCGCTTTCAAAAATTTTCTATATGGTTCTATTGCGTTGTTTTTAAAGCTTAAAATTTCTTTTTCTGTTTTACTTATCCCTTTCTCCTTTCTTCTCAATAGTAAACTTTTATATTCCTTTCTTCCCTCATCATGCTCTTCCTTATTGAAATCTTTTCTGGGTTAGTTTTTCTTCCCACTGTTTACCTCCTTCCACGAAATAACATGTCTTGCTTGACTGCATACTTCAGTTTCCTTTCCTAATTATTACCTCCTAATGACTTCTTATATTTATTTCCCACATATATCTCGTTCAATATCAGATTGTGGTACTTTCCACAAATCATATATGCTTCACATATTCCCCCAAAATATCTCCTCAATTATTTGTTCACCGTCCTCGACATAACAAATTAAAAATACCTATCTCCTTCCCACCTAATTATCTATTTCCTTCCTACTTCTTCACGTCCTTTCATATACAGAAATCAACTTCCTTCTCCTTCACGCTACGTCTTTAAGATAGAATCAACTCCTATTTCGTCCAACTATCCACATGCTGATCTCTATTTTCCTCCTTGCTTTCTACTCTTTCCTCAGAACACATTTTGTTTGCAAAAGAGTTACTTTAGTAGTTACTTTCCTGTCTTCTCTCCATAATATCCTGTTACCTTCCTGCGAAATTAGTTTTATTTATTTAATTGAGATAAGTACAAGTTAAAAGTTTTATCTGTGTGCATTTTGTTATCTCTCATACTCTTTGATTTCTGGACATTTAATACAACTAAAGTCTCGTGTGGAGTTACTCTTTTTTTCTTATGTCTACCCTTAATGCAATTTCAATACATGGTGTAAACCCAATGATTTTCCTGTCCTATATATGTCATTTACCTTAGGTATCACTATTGTTGTTATCAGTGGTGGTTTATCCTCTTGGAATACTATTTATCTCTCTGTTTCGTATAAATAAGCTAAATCTTTTACAATTTGGCCATCATCAGTTTTTTTACTACTGTTTATATTCACCGTTAATAATTCGTGCTCATCACCCAAACCGAAATATTACGAGATTCACACACGCAATACACTGTTCCAAAACGAGTTCACATCCGGTCCTTTTCAGTGGATTCTTCTAAAGAAGATACTCGCCAAAATGTTCTGTACATGCATACGGAGCACGCCATGCAGATTATTCACAAAGGCCGATAGTTTCACACGCGGTTTATTCTGCAACCAACATTCCAAAACCTCTCCAAACTTCATCGAAATGTCCGTAATTGCATCTGCTAGCACGGCGATATAAACCGAGCGCGATTTAACAGTCATTTCTTCATCTTACAGATAACTTTTTCGGACACATTTAACATGACCTCCTCGTCCGACAGCGCCGTCGCTCACAGGGCATATAACTCATTAAATTACGTGGGGAAGACTTTCCTCTCATTGGTTGATCAAAATGATCATCCAGTCAGATTAACCTTTAATAATCAATTTCGCGCGCAAACCGCTTTACTCCAATCAGCAGATGCATCTAAGTCATTTCATATTGCAAAATTTCACAAAATGTTCCACAAAACCAAACAAAACGAAAATCAAAAGAAAACTATGCTTGAAATATACTTTAGAACTAAGTATCCTCTTACTATCTTCCTGGCTGCCTTATTACAAAAGCAAACGCTCCTAGACATACGTCATCCACCAGTTTGGGGGATTCACCGTTTACAGGACATCCTGGTTACGTAACACTTGCTAGTTACGGATGGTGTAATTCATAGTAAAATTGAAATTTGACGTGTGTCTCCACATACACTCTCACATTCGCTCTCATCTACTGCCAGCCTAACACAAAATATAAATAACAACTTTTAAACTATAATTTTCCTTACGAAAGCAAAATTATTAAAAGTTTGAATTCAAATTCTTTAAAAGTAACTTGTGCGCACTGAGAGTGCTGTTAGTATTTTCAAATGACGAAGAAACTTAAACCGTTGTGATTCCTATCTGAATTTACTTCAATAAGCTCGGTTAAGTATTTTTAATAGGTTTTTTATTTCTTCAAAACCATTAAAATTATCCGCATGAAAATTTTACACACTGTTCTTCTAAATTACAGAAGTTCCTATACAAAATTTGAAAACAAACAGATCATATTTATCATAGTTTAGTTTCCTAGGTGAGATGAATAAGTGATTTTAGTACGCTCCACACAGAGCAGTTCTCATGTTCCGCACACCACGACAGATAGCATTATGACGCCAGCAGCCGACTACGTAACGTCCGGGGCTGGAGACTTCATTGCCAGCCTCCAATACAGCTTGACCTAACGGAATAAAACTTACTACAAAACTCTGCAGCCGTGCAAACAGCTGCGACGTTACACACCCCATAAGGAACCAAAAAATTTTCTTTGAAACGTTTATGTTTCTTAAGTTTCTCTTGCTGTAACGTTTTTTTTCTAACTATACCGACACTTTTCATTAAACTGTTTTTTCTAAAAACAAAATTTTTCATTTGATCAAAATCATTTAAATAGTAAAACATCATCACAAGAGATATCTATTTACATCAATTGTTCATGGCTAGGGATTGATGACGTACAGGAAATTAATTGTACAAAAACAAAATTATTTTTCATCAGCTGAGAAGAAATAACATACCTAATGCTCTTACAGGATTCAACAAAATCAACTTCCAAAATTTATGTATTACAATATTCACTTTAGTTTACATAATTTTTTTTTATTTTTTTTTTATTTTTTTTTTTTTTTTTGTTTGCAGAAACCGAAAGTTATCCGGCGATATGGAGGTCGTCCGTCCCTACAGTGAATTCATTCCCTAACATAACTGGGTGCTTTTCCACTAACGAAGCAAATAAATATAAAGATCACTGACACTTCACCTGTAATGTATTACAATATTCACTTTAGTTTACAAAATTTTTTTTTGTTTTTTGTTTGTTTGCAGAAACCGAAAGTTATCCGGCGATATGGAGGTCGTCCGTCCCTACAGTGAATTCATTCCCTAACATAACTGGGCGCTTTTCCACTAACGAAGCAAATAAATATAAAGATCACTGACACTTCACCTGTAATCATATAATGGCTCGTCACTGGGGATGTAGCGTCCGGCCCTATTTCGTCCTAGAGTTCTTTCCCAGTGCCATATCTGATTGTTACATTTTTGCGTACCTGCAATATACAGTTCGTCTCAATGTCCATTCTTAATTTCTACATCTTATTCTTAACACACATATATACTTTAGTCCACAATTGCTGTTGTCAACTCAACTCAATAGCAAAGACATCCATGAGAAAAAAAGGGATTTTTTTTTTTAGACTTTACTGTCCTCCAGAAACTATTCATTTACTCAAAGCTTTTTTTCTTTCGCAGGCCAATTCCTATTCATTTTCAACTCAACATCTCTTTAATGTTAATTAAATCAGTGAAAAATGAATTAACTGCTATTAAAAATCTTCAATAGTGCACCCAAAACTGCCACTACTACTGAAAACTTATTTTCAAAATCTGTTTTTAATTATTAAGAAAGTTGCTGTTACAAAATCTACTGCTCCAAAAAATAATTTTAACCTTCTTTCAAAGAATAATTACATTATCAGAAAATGTACTGAAAAACTACTTCTGCCACCATCAGCGGCGCCGAAAATTGTCATTACACATTATACCAATAGATACAAAATTATTGGGTGCTGAAAATAACTCAGTCCACTCCCGCAGTTCCTCCACACTTCCTATGTACGTCATACAAAAAAGAGAAAACAATTTTAGAACATCACTAAAATTACTCATGTCATACATACTACTATGCACAAAGAATACCTATTCCATACAAAGTTTTCAGGAAACGTCTTTGAAAAATATCCTAGTCAGCTTCAGTGGCTCAGTACAGTCTTCACATTTAACGCACATAAGAAATACATATTTGTCGGCAAAGCATGCCAAAAGTCTTAGTAGAAAATATTCAAAAATTACTCATGCCACTTCTGTTGTACTACTCATCGCGTACACAGTCTTCAAGAAAAACATATATTACTGAAAATATTAAACACACTTAAGTCCACCTCTTTGTGTCTTTCAAAAGCCATCAAGTATAAATTTTATTTTTACTCATCCGGCAGGTAATCCTCTTTTGCCTCTGAACATATTAATTTTTTTCATAAACTTCCGACAACCCTACGGTAGAGTCACATGTGAGCATACTTCTCCACATTGCTTTCAACTGTTCTTTTTTGTCATTAATAGACAATTCTCCTTCATTTCATTAGTTATTTTATTCCTCTTATTAGATTTACTAGCTATAGCATTATAAGGAAGAAGGAAAAACAATAACAAAAATTCTGACAGATGAAGAGCAAGGTTGTTAAGAGAGCCATATTTGATTATTCATATTCCCCACAAGGTAACTCAGTATTCCCTAGATTTATTTAAACTTGTCTCTTCAGTATCTTTCATTATTTGTTCTTCTATACCATGCTCTTTTCTCGACGATTACAAAAATCAAACATAAAACCGACAATTCTCCCCTCCTGCACTCCCCCCATCCTCACCAGAGAAGAATGAAAGACGATATCGATAGTTCTGAATGATGAAGAGAAAAGAAAGTAAATAGTATCGCCAACGACTCTGGTTGCCTGGTGCTCGTTATCCACCTGACAGCGCAAAGAATGCGTGTCCCCTGAGGCTTTTAGTTACTACTATTTGATTCTTCAGTACATACCTTCTTAAATCAACAATAATTCTTAAGCCCAGTAATTTGTGTGACTTCACATACTATAGTTGTTAAGCATTGGCATGAGGTTTGGGTGTAATCCTAAAAGGTCCCACATATACATCAGTAAACTCCTCGTCTCAGCCGTAAGCTATTTGCATTTTTCTTTGTTTTTCAGAAGCACTAAGTCACCGATTTGAAAACTGGTTGGACTTGCTCTCGCATCATGTCTCCTTGTCCTCTCCAGTGCCTTTTATCGAATCATAAATCTCACTGATTCTTTGTGTACTTCCGGAACAGCGAATGGCTTTCGAAAAAAATGTGCGTCTTCTTTTACAGTCAAATAGCACTAATAATTACGAACTAGGCCCGGTTGGTCTGAAAACACTTCACAATGATTGCTCAAAATTTTTCTCAAATGATCTTTTTATATGTCAGTCAATTCTGTTAATTCTTCCAATTTTTCGTCGATCCTAATCCTGACATTTTCTATCTCAGAATGACCCACTTCCCTTCTTTCGCCGTATTCATTATAGCCCCCGATTACCTCAGTGGTCCTACAGTATCTTATTGGAATATCACTTTGTTCATCATTTACCCTTTGTCCTTTACCTACTAAGGGGCTAACTACATGTTTTTCGTTTACTCTAATAATCACATCATTTGTTCCAAAATTAACCCATCCTTCATATTTATGCACGAAGTAGACACTGTTGTGGTTGGCAGGAGAGCCAACACCGTGTTACTAGAGAAAGCCGAAAGACACGCGTTTTAGCTCACGCAGGCTGGCATGAGGTCTGGAACAGGACAAGGAAATTAGAATTTAGAAAAAAACGGGCGTAGCTGGTGGAATACTTAACTTTAATCCATTAATGGTGAACGTCGCTCTTGACGGTACATGATTCAGTATCAATAGTAACTGCTAATAGCGCCTTGCTAGGTCGTAGCAAATGACGTAGCTGAAGGCTATGCTAACTATCGTCTCAGCAAATGAGAGCGTATTTTGTCAGTGAACCATCGCTAGCAAAGTCGGTTGTACAACTGGGCGAGTGCTAGGAAGTGCAATCACTAATAGTGGCGACAGGCGGGTCCGACGTATACTAACGGACCGCGGCCGATTTAAAGGGTACCACCTAGCAAGTGTGGTGTCTGGCGGTGACACCACATTCCTCCCCGCAAATCGGCATACGGTTGTGGCATAAGGCTTCCGGCCGCCGTGGGGAGGACCCCACGTTGACGTATGCGACGAGGTGGGGAGCCTAACAACAGGCGAGGCTGTGCCACCCGCACCCTGCCATTCGGACCGCGGGGAGCTAGGAAACGCCTGAAAACCTACTCCAGGGTGCACGCCAACATGCGGTGTATGCGCCCGTAGAGAGACAGGAGGGGCTAAAGGGTCGACCTCCATCGGGCCGGGGCACCGGACGGGCGAAGACGACATACGGTCCGGAGCGGGCAAGAGTTCCATGTCGGAGGACAACTGGTCACGGGAAGCGATCGGCGGCGCATGACCCAGGGAGGCGCCCGGCGGTTGCAGCGACGCGTCCACTGCGGGCGTCGCCGGCGGGAGAACAGGCGGCGGCGGCGGCGGCGGCGGCGGCGGCGGCGGCGGCGGCGGCGCGTCGCCATGGGACAAAATGGAAGGCAGCGTCGGTAACACCAGGGGCCGAGGCGAGCCAGTAGATGAGTCCCCAGGGCGCTGACCGGACGGCACCGTCGCTGAAAGAAGACGGGGAGCGGCAGATCCCGTGCGACGACAGAGGCGCAGCTGATTGAGATGCCGACGCACTTCACCAGAGGCCCCCAAAACCAGGTAGATAGCGCGGCCGAGGCAGCGAAGAATGCGCCCTTCGAGCCAACGCCGCGAACCTCGATAATGGCGGTAGTAGACAACGTCGCCTGGGGCAAACGCAGGTGTCTGCCGCTGCACAGGAACCTGATGCGGCAGATGTAGCAAAGACATTAAGGGTCGATGAGGGCGACCCTGGAGCAACTTAGTCGGCGAGCGACCATCTCGGGGCTGAGAGCGATACAAGGACAAAAAGAGCAATAACGCGTCCTCCCGAGAATGCGACTCTTTCAACTTCAACATCTGTGACTTGAAAGTCCTGACCAATCGTACAGCGGCACCGTTTGGCTGTGGCGAAAACGGCGCGGACGTCAGATGTTGAATACCATTGGCCTTGCAGAATGACTGAAATTCTGCGGACATGAATTGTGGGAGATTGTCGGAAACAATAGTCTGTGGAAGACTTTCAATGCAAAAGATAGCTAATAACGCTTGGATGGTGGCAGATGACGCCGTGAAAGACAGCCGGACAACAAAAGGAAAATTACTGAACCACAACCAACCATCGAGCATTCCAGAATGGACCAGCAAAATCGATGTGTAACCGTTGCCAAGGGGAAGTGGCTTCTAGCCATGCAAAGAATTTCCGCGGTGGTGCTGATTTTTGTTCGGCACACACCCTGCAAGAAGAGCACATATTCGTAATCGCGGCATCGATTCCGAACCAAGTACAGTGCTGACAAGCAAGTTGTTTCCTTCTCACTATACCCCAATGTCCTTGGTGGAGAAGCTGTAAGACAGAGGACTGTAACGAACGTGGAACCACGACCCTGGACTGATCATTATAAGCACGCAACAGCAAAACAACACCACGTCGAACAAAAAGTCTCTCCTTGTGAGCAAAAAACCAGCGAACCAACGGATCCCCAATCTTTTACTTTGACAAGGGCCATTGCGTAGCAACAAAACGCAGAACGGTAGCAAGGACAGGGTCGGCAGTTGTGGCTGTAGCTACACGACGAAAATCAATCGGAAACGATTCGACCACGTCATCGCTGTCCGAATCAATGAACATGCAAGAAAGTTCGGAGGAATCGTATGCCCTATCCTCAGCAACAGGCAAACGGGACAACGCATCGGCGTTACCGTGCGTAGCAGTGGACCGATACAAGATATCGTAGCGGTACTGCAAGAGGAAAATAGACCAGTGAATGAATTTCTGCGCTGTACGTGGAGGTACAGGCTTGTTCGGAGGAAAAAACAATGTCAAAAGTTTGTGGTCTGTGATTATGGTAAAGTGACGACCATACAAGAAGTCATGAAACTTTGTAACACCAATTACGAGAGCCAATGCTTATTTCTCGATCTGTGAATAATTTCTTTTCTCAGACGAAACCAATTTGGACACAAAGAAATAGGGCGATCGTGCGAACCATCTTTGTGTGCAAGCACAGGACCGATCCCGAAATCCGATGCATCCACCATCAACAAAAGGGGCTTCCGGGGATCGAATGGCGTAAGGCAAGTACTGGAAAGCAACGCCGATTTCAACTGGCGAAATGCGCGTTCGCATTCCGTCGTCCTGACGAACGGGACACCTTTACGGCGTAAGCGATGAAGCGGAGCTGAAATGGAAGAAGCATGCGGCACATATCTGTGATAATAGTTAATTTTTCCCAGCACACTCTGTAGCTGCTTCAAATTCTGCGGCGAAGGCAAGTCTTGTATGGCACAGAGGTGCTCGGGACTGGGATGCATGCCTTGGGCATTGAGTAAATGTCCCAGGTAGGGTAAGTCACGAGCAAAAAACACACATTTGTCCTTCCGCAAGTGAAGACCATGTTGTCGAAAGACCTGAAATAATGTTCTGAGATTGGCTAAATGTTCTTCTTCCGTCTTTCCGGAGATCACAATAAGTCCAGATGGTTTGCTGCAGTAGGGACCGACCCGACGCACAAACAGTTTGTAGATATTGCTGAAACAATGCAGGGGCGGATGCACACCCGAATGGCAGTCGTTTGAATCGATACAAACCAAGATGTATGTTAACCACCAAAACGCCCTGGGATTCTTCGTCCACCGGTATTTGCCAGTACGCATCTGCTTGGTCCAACTTCGAAAACTATGTGCCAGGGTACAGTTTGTCAAAAAGGTCTTCCGCGTGGGGTAAAGGAAAAGTTGCAATCACTAATTGTGGGCTCACTGTTGCCTTGAAGTCCACACAAAGTCTCAATTTTCCCAAAGGTTTTGGCAAAATTACTAAGGGTGATGCCCAGAGAGAAGCCTGCACACGTTCAATTACAACTTGTAATTCCAAATCGTGTAATGTTTTTGCGACCTCATCACGCAATGCTTGGGGAACATTGCGCACTCTGAAAAATTTCGGTTGCGTGTTTACGTTCACTTCCAAATGTGCTTTATAGTTCTTAGTGCACCCAAGGTCCAGTGCAAAAATGTCTGCAAATTCTTCACATAGACGACAAACACTGTCGGAAGGCACAGTCTGGTTCACTGATAGGACCTGATTTTCTATAGACAAGTTAAACAACTGAAATAAATCAAAACCAAACAAGTTCACTGCAGAAGAAGAACGAAGGACGTAAAATGACACAAGTTTTGTTTGTCCCTTGTATGTTGCAAGAAGGCGGTACTGTCCTAATGGGGGGATCTCTTGACCTGAATAGCTAGTTAACTTAACAGGTGCGGCATGCAACGAAGGTGTGGCCAGCAGTCTGTGAGTGTCTTGATTGATCAGTGATACTGCGGTCCCGGTATCGAGCTGGAATGGTATCGCTTGGCCGTTAATGTCCAAGTCCACAAAAAGTTTATTGCCCTGATGACGACAAGAGCGACTGTCTTGTGCAACGTGAACTGACACTTGTACAAAATCACTTGCGACTTGACGGGAGTTCCGGCGATGTCGACGCACACTATTGGAAGGACGAACACCATCACTGTTAGAGAGAGTGGCACTGGGCGGAGTGGAGTGGACTATATGAATTTCCATGGGCATAGGTTCGCGAGTCTGAGTATCCTTGGTTTGACTCCGATTCCGGTGCGAAGCAAAGGGCCTGGAATGATTTAGAGTTTCCGATCTGAGCTTTTTCTGACAAACACTTTGAACATGTCCTTTTTTATTACAGTAAAAGCAAATAGCTTGGTGTGACGGGCAATTATCTCGCGAATGTCTAGTAGCACACCGCAGACATGATTTTAGCACTGCATTTGGTTTCCGGCGCGGTACACGTGGCTGAGAGCCTGGCAGCAGTGGCGCGTCCGGGTGCGAGGTCTGTTTACTGTTCCGTGCAGCTCGCCCGGCGGGCGGGTTAACCTGACACACTGGCAGCGAATTTGCAAATGATTCCTGAACAAAGTCAAGTGTGTCCCGCCGATCCAATATGTCCATCACTTGTTGAAGGGAGGGATTGACTAGTTTCAAAATCTGTTCCCTTATACGAACATCAGAAACGTTCTGTGCAACTGCATCACGTACCATAGTATCTGAATAAGGGAGTCCACATTGACACTCAAAAGCACAATCCCTAGTAAGGCCTTGCAAGGTTGCAACCCACTCCCAATTAGTCTGACCGGCCGTACGATTTTTACGAAAGAAGGTATACCGTTTGGCAACTACATTGACTGATTCTTTGAAATATGCATCTAATGCAGACAAAATTTCGTCGTAGGACAGAGTTGCCCCATCGCGTTGGGGAAATAATTTGACTATCACACAGTACGTTTCTACGCCGACAGAAGACAACAAAAACGGCTGCCGCTCGTTACCTTGAATTCTGTAGGCGGCGAGATGGAATCCAAACCGGCGTGACCACTCCGTCCAGCTTTCCAGTGTCGCATCAAAAGGACGAAAAGTTGGTGCAACTGCATGTGGTGGCTGCGTTAGCAGTGGAGCGGCGGCTGCCACGTCGTTTTGCATTGCACGTTGACCCTGGACGAGCTGTCCAAGGGCATCCAGTAAGGCCTGCATTTGCTGATTCTGTAAGCGATAAAATTCGGACAGTACATCTGGAGATGGTAGTGAAGCCATTGCACAAGTAAATCAGGGCAGTATAGTTAAGAACGCGGTGTTGCCTTGTCGCCAATGTTGTGGTTGACAGGAGTGCCAACACCGTGTTACTAGAGGAAGCTGAAAGGCACGCGTTTTAGCTCACGCAGTCTGGCGTGAGGTCTGGAACAGGACAAGGAAATTAGAATTTAGAAAAAACGGACGTAGCTGGTGTAATACTTAACTTTAATCCATTAATGGTGAACGTTGCTCTTGATGGTACATGATCCAGTATCAATAGTAACTGCTAATGGCGCTTTGCTAGGTCGTAGCCAATGACGTAGCTGAAGGCTATGCTAACTATCGTCTCGGCAAATGAGAGCGTATTTTGTCAGTGAACCATCGCTAGCAAAGTCGGTTGTACAACTGGGCGAGTGCTAGGAAGTCTCTCTAGACCTGTCGTGTGGAGGCGCTCGGTCTGCAATCACTGATAGTGGCGACACGCGGGTCCGACGTATACTAACGGACCGCGGCCGATGTAAAGGCTACCACCTAGCACGTGTGGTGTCTGGCGGTGACACCACAGACACCTACCAACATCTCAACACTGAGTCCATTAATAATCAAAAAGTTTAATTCCATTTGTACTCCACTTACCATGTTTGATTGGTAGCAATATTTTCTGTTTAACCACCTTCTTACTTTTCCCAGTGGCCACCACAATTTTCAGCCCACTTACAGGCATTATAACTATCTGCCTACTTTTAGGAAGAGCATTCACAAAATTCTAAGACGCTGCACATACTTCCGAACCAATATCTATTAAACAAGGAACCTTTTTCTTTAAACACTATCACCTCAGTTATAGGTTGTCCAATATATTCTTTTCTGATTACAGGCTCAGGTTCATCTAGTAAATTTTGCAGCACTTCACGCCTATTGAAACCTACCCCTTCTGTGGAAAGCACATTTAATTTAAGTGGCCTCCCTTTCACTGCTGGTCGCAGTGGTCTAGCGGTTCTAGGCTCTCAGTCCGGAATTGCGTGACTGCTACGGTCGCAGGTTCGAATCCTGCCTCGGGCATGGACGTGTGTGATGTCCTTAGGTTAGTTAGATTTAAGTAGTTCTAAGTTCTAGGGCACTGATGACCACAGATGTTAAGTCCCATAGTGCTCAGAGCTATTTGAACCATTTGAACCCCTTTCACTTCATTAATAGTGGCAGCTTTCACTATCCATTCCACTATAGACAAATCAAAACATCTTTCTAACTTCTCACCCTCCTTACTACTCTTTGTATCTGCAACCCTGTACAGGGTGTTGTCAGAATTATTTAACTCATTCATTTCTTCTTCCTCTTCCGTCCCTTCATCCTCGTTCTCCGAAATTACTTCATTCAGTCTATTCAGAACCTCCTCTTGTATCCCCCTAGCGTTACTTCCACAGTTTACAGGTAGTCTCACGTCGGTTTCGCCGTGCTGCTTTACCCCCACCTCCTGATCTGAGTCTTCACTTCCTGTGTTTAGTTCCTTCTTAGTATGGTTCCTGCTTTCTTTATTTGAGCTCTCCCTTTCACAAAAACCTACTGCATTTTCTAATTAACTCAATTGTTTCGTAGTGTCATTCTCATCTACCCTTCTACTTTCTAGTATGCTAGCCCCATGTTGTTTAGTAGGTGCCTTCTTAATAAAGGGCGTCACTAGCGGGTTTAACTTACGTGATTTCAGTCTGCAAAAGCTAGCGTCATTACAGACAGCTAACAGTTTTCCTCCTGTGTGACGTCACTGCCTCTGATGTTTGTGTCACCTGACGGGCCGCTCCTACCCGTTATGTCATCGTCTCTCAGCTGATAGTAGCTGGCACGCAGGTCCGGGTTAATGAACCTGCTTCCAGCAGTACCTCCTCTCCCTCTGTATCTATCCCGGTAACCATTACCTCTTTTTATGCCTGTTCTGTTTACATTGACTTCGACTCTTTTGTCATTTGACCTAACAAGAGGCCTATACACTCTTCTGTTATTTTCCTCTTCTTTTAATATGTTTTCTACTCTCTCAAGATCATGAATAAACCGGTCAATGTCATCCCTAGGTGCCGAAATGATCTTATTTCTCCAGTACAACGGGAACTTGTTTTCGATCCCCATAATAATTTGATCTGTTTTAACCTTGGCAGTTATATTTAAGTCTAGTTTCCCATTTCTGTATAGATCTTTTAATACCCTCTCTCTTTGGATCATACTTTTCTCCTGACCAAAGTTTATTTAATACCTCAATCTGTTTCATTTTTCCCCAATACTCTTCGAAAAAGGCTTGCTTAAATTCCGCAAATTTATTGTATTTATTTGAGGCCAAGTTTCCAAGATTCTAGCTTCTCCCATTAGATTAGAGGTTATGAACCCAATCTTTTGCTTGTCGTTCCACACTTTAGGTAATACGTCTTCGAAATCACTCCAAAACAACTTAATGTGAACATTCTTATTTGGATCAAATTTTAAAATTTGGCGATGCATAACATAGGCAATTCCTGAAGATTCCACAACACCATTACACATAATACAAACACTATTGTTACCACTATTTTGTTCAACTTTTGTTAATCTACTTTCATGGTTAAACAGTTGCCCATTCACGTTAGTACTAAATTTCTGGATATTAGTTTCAATGTTAGTGATCTTACTAGACACTTGCACTCCAAATCTTGCACACACATCTTTCCCTTCTTTAATTTGTGTTTCCAATTCCACATGAGTATCCTCAGTGTCTCTCTACTTTGTGAAACTATTCATTTACTTTACTTAATTCTAGATTTATTTCCTCTTTTATTTGTTCACTATCCTCAGCAACTTGCTCAAATCGTGAATGTAGTTCACTTTTCACCGTTACAATAGCAGTATTACGTACACGCCTGACCTGATTAATGTCACTTTTAACATTATTACTGAACAAAGTCATATCATTTTGCAAAGATTCCTTTAACTCAGACATTTTGTCCTCCATTTTAGATTCCAGCTCGACTGACAAGTTACTAAATTCCCGATCAAATTCGGAATGCAATTCATTTATTTCAGAGCTTAGTGAAGTTTTATGTCTGACCCCATTTTGGTCATTTTGGAATCTATTGCACTTATTCTACCATTAAATTCTAAGCCCATGTCCTTTACATGTGTCAAAATATTTATTAAAATTTCGGAAACATTCCTTTGGAACACAAGTAACTGACATTGTTTCCTATTTTGTTTTTGGAATAGATACAGGCATTATCAAAATGGTTCAAATGGCTCTGAGCACTATGGGACTCAACTGCTGAGGCCATTAGTCCCCTAGAACGTAGAACTAGTTAAACCTAACTGATCGAAGGACATCACAAACATCCATGCCCGAGGCAGGATTCGAACCTGCCACCGTAGCGGTCTTGCGGTTCCAGGCTGCAGCGCCTTTAACCGCACGGCCACTTCGGCCGGTCAGGCATTATCGGGGTACTAGGTTCCGATACATTGTGCTCCCTATCCGTCCCATAATTAGCGTACATTGTCTGTCAAAATGCTACTCATATTTGCTTCTGATACTTCAAAACTGGAATTACTACTCATGGAATCATTTTCGACTTTAACTTTCTCCAATTCTACCTCATCTGCAATTTCCTAACTATATAGACGATGAGAAAAGCAACGTTGAAGAAAACCACCGACCATACTTACGATTACAAAGTCCGCGTAACTCAAGTAACAAGATAAACCTGTAAATCTCTATCAATAATGGGCAAAGCGGGTGCTTCCTCCCGCCATTGAAAAAAAATGGTTCAAATTGCTCTGAGCACTATACGACTTAATTTCTGAGGTCATCAGTTGCCTAGAACTTAGAACTAATTAAACCTAACTAACCTAAGGACGTCACCCACATCTATGCCCGTGGCAGGATTCGAACCTGCGACCGTAGCGGTCGCTCGGCTCCAGACTGTAGCGCCTAGAACCGCACGGTCACTCCGGCCTGCCGTCATTGAAAGTGTTTGTTTGTAGATACTGATGTTTTATTACGGTCCCTTTCATTTATGGTTTCACCAAGCCCACATTTACATCGGTAGTACAATTACTACTAGTTCGTGCAGCTTATATCACACGTAAGACAGCCAGAAATGTGCTAAGTCCAACCCGAAATATTACGAGATTCACACAGGCAATAAACTGTAACAAAAAGATTTCACATTCGGTCCTCTTCAGTGGATTCTTCGAAAGAAGATGATCGCGAAAATGTTCTGTACTCGCATACGGGACACGCCACGCAGAATATTCACAAAGGCCGATAGTTTCACACGCGGTTTATTCTGCAACCAACATTTCAAATCCTCTCCAAACTTCACTGAAATGTCCGTAATTGCATCTGCTAGCACAGCAATATAAACTGAGCGTGATTTAACCGTTATTTCTTCATCTTACAGATAATTTTTTTGGACACATTTAACATGACCTCCTCGTCCAACAGCGAGTCCACGACTGACTGGATGCCGTCGCTCACAGGACATATAACTCATTAAATTACGAGGGAAAGAATTTTCTCTCTTTCTGGCTGCCTTATTAAAAAAGCAAACGCTCCTAGACATACGTCATTCACCAGTTAGGGGTTTTCACCGTTTTCAGGACATCCTGGTTACGTAACACTTGCTAGTTACGGATGGTGTAATATATCATAAAATTGAAATTTGACGTGTGTCCCCACATACACACTCACATTCACTCTCATCTACTCCCACCCTAACACAAAATATAAATGTCAACTTTTAAACTATAATTTTCCTTACGAAAGCAATAGTATTAAAAGTTTAGAATTAAAATTCTTTAAAAATAACTTGTGCGCACTGAGAGTGCTGTTAGTATTTTCAAATGACAAAGAAACTTAAACTGTTGTGATTCCTATCTGAATATACTTCACTAAGTTAGTTTAAGTATTTTAATAGGTTTTTTATTTTTTCAAAACCATTACAGTTATCCACATGAAAATTTTACACACGGTTCTTCTAAATTATAAAAGTTCCTATACCAAATGTGAAAACACAGCTTATATTTATCATATTTATTTAGTTTATTAGGTGAGATGACAAAGTGATTTTAGTACGCTCCACACAGAGCAGTTCTCATGGTCCGCACACCACGACAGATGGCATTTTGACGCCAGCAGCTGACTACACGTCGGTCGAGGCTGAAGACTTCATTCCCAGCCTCTAATACAGCTTGACGTAATGGAATAAAACTTACTGCAAAACTCTGCAGCCATGCAAACAGCTGTGACCTTACGACTGACAGTTTAAAGCTACTCCTGCACGGTTTCCTCTATTGCGTCGTCGATATGCCCACAAATGAAGTCAAATTTATGGCTAAGTGGCCAATGGTCTGGTAAACCGATCTGAAATTGATTTATAAATGTGCGTGGATATAAGCCGTTCCCTGTTTCCTTGTAATTTTGGCATTTTCTGAATGTCAAAAAGTTGACAATTGTCAAATTTTTCTCTTTCACCATACGGCGTTCGTGTTTTCACAGCATTACTCGTTCCCTTCGAGTATGTCATGTTCTCTTGTACTCGTTCTACCACATTTGGATCTTGGTATGTCATATTTGTCCCATCTAGCATCGTATCTACGCAGTGGTGTGCAATTATCTGTACCGTACCGTTACTCGTGTATCGGACTGAAAGATTTGTTTACATTTCCCGTTACTGGTTCCATGTTTTGCCTTCCTATTAGATTCATATTGTCTTGGGGTCTGTAGCCTGTTGTACTGTAACTTGGAAGTTGCGCAATTGGTATATGTGTCGCCGTAACTTGCTCTTCTCTCGCGTCACTCGCGTACGTTCGGACAATCGGCTGCCGCTCTGCTGGAATGCGCGCATTTGCCGTTTCTCGCTCCATTGTCTGCTGTGACCGTACACTACCTGTTCCGCTCAGCTGTGTTAACTGTCCATTTCCTATCTGATTTTGTTTCGCTTCCGTAATTATGGACGCAACCTCTTGTGGATATATGACTGGAATTTCAGAACGTTTTTTGTTTCCACTACTGCTACGGAATATTGAACAACTGACTTGTTTATTTCTGGATTTCTGTCCATCACTACGTCGGATGATACTACCAGAAAAAAAATGGTTCAAATGGCTCTGAGCACTATGGGACTTAACTGCTGAGGTCATCAGTCCCGTAGAACTTAGAACTACTTAAACCTAACTAACCTAAGGACATCATACACATCCATGCCCGAGGCAGGATTCGAACCTGCGACCGTAGCGGTCGCGCGGTTCCAGACTGTAGCGCCTAGAACCGCTCGGCCACACCTGCTGGCATGATACTACTGATTCCGTCGCCTCGCTACTGTTTTCTGTACGATTCTCGACACACTGTTTAAATTCTGTACGAAGGTCTTCATACTGTTTCTGATTTTTCGAGACTATGTTTTCAATGTGTATGTCTAATCGTTTTAATGCGGCTTGCGTGACACTTTTTCTGCCATTGAACTCTTCCACGATCTGTTGCGCCTTACCAGGCGCCTTACGTGATAGCTTATCCACTGCTTGATTAACGTTAGACACTGCATCCTGCACCTGTCAACGTCAGAACGCATCTTTTTCTGGTCAGCCATTAACGATTTTATAAGTTCGCGCGAGTCTCTCGCCTCTCTCTGTATTTCGGTAAACTCTTCATTAACCTCCGTTCGTAATTTTTGCTGATCTTCGAGGACTTTTTCGAACCCAGCATAGGTTTCAAATACGAGACTATTTAAGGCAGCAATCGTGGCCGATAGCCCGACATCTGTTGCTGTTTTTAAATTTGCCATTTCTGCTTTTAAATCCGCCGTTTCTGTTTTTAAGTCTGCTAACCCTGTATTTGTCTGCTTTACGACCATACTGAGTTGCTTCAATATTGCAAACACACTGTCTGAATCTTCCCCATCTTCACCAGTCACCATTTGATGCAAATTTTGCCGTTCGCTTCTTTCACATGGCGTTTCACCGACTTCTGTGAATAGTGTAAACGCACTTACACACATTCTTTCTGATCGAAACTGTCCTGTTTGGTTCAAAACTACTATGTTTGGTTCAACGGACCGAAGTTACTCGTCCTATGATTCTATTTCTGACCCACTATATCCCTTATTAGTTCGTTTTTGTGAATTCCCCGACCGTGATACCAATCTTGAAACTGCCACCATTCCTACGTTTCCGTGACTCACACTTGATACTTTACGTTGTACATCAATCTCTATTTTGTCAAGATTTTCATTTTGATCTATCTGCAATACTCTCCGTTCTTCCACCATCTCTGATCGTCTGGCTAACCTCTGTCTTCTCAAATTGTGCGAGCTTGCTCTCTCGTCAGCATAAAGTTATATGATCTTACATGTTTCCAAAATATCATAAAGTTTCTTAGGTTATGTACACATGCTTAGAAACACTGTTCCCTGTTTGTGGATTTTCAAACACACTCCAACAACGCCGTGAGTAACTTCGCGCGCGCCAGCAAGGTCATGCATAAGCTACTTCTACACAATGACAAATGTTTTTCTACTTGCTAATACAACTTTTCTACTCATTGGATCTCACATTTACTGTATTCTGTCCTCTAAACATTTACATACATAGAGTAATCTCATGACAAAACAATACGAAAAAATTCTTTTTTTTTTCAAAATTGAAAATTTTTTGTTTGTCTGACTATATTTGACTAATTGCCATCCAGGCAGACCAATTGCCATCCTGGCAGAGTCGCCATTTGTAAGGGTACAATATTTCTGCTTTACTTATTCTAGGATTGAAGACAACTGTATAAGTGGAAATGACGTCTTTAATGTCGCAATATTAGCACAAAAATACACGCTTTTACACAGTTTTCAATGTCTCAACAAAATACAGTTGTCAGTATAACGTATCTCGTCAACAACAAAAAGTGAAATAATCCAAAACACAACAATATTAAATAATAAATCTCAGAAGGTTAAATTATCCTAAACTCGACAATATTAAATTTTAACTAGAAGGTTTTTTACAAAATTGTTCTCACAATTACGTTATGATGTTGGTCGGTACTACGAAAATCGCCCGATTCCGGTTCAAAGTTCGGTACTTTTTTCAGGATGACAATCAAGTCTACAGTGGATGGTTAGTTGTGTGACAAATAAAGCAAAAGATTACCCAAGGTCACTCGAGTTTATAGTGGACGCAACCTAGTGAACCAACAAGTTTACGCCTCTGCACCTTAAGCTATGATGAGCTGTCGTCTGCTGAGCCGCTCTCTTCCACTGAAATTCCTATAAACTGCTTACACCTTTGCTGAATTTTCCAGCTGAAACTTTCCCTACATTTCTCATTATGCGAGAGAACATGTACTCATCTCTAGTCGTAGAATGTGGCGATATACACGCGCATGGTTGGAGTAGCATGCATATTATAATGCCCTCACAGTTCTCGCAAGAACAATAAACTAATTGGCTTGCTCGTTTCTCCACAGTTGGAGCTAAACGATGCTACAGCTAATTTCTAGCTGGATATCAGCCACTGTGAACGCAGTCTTCACACAAATTACTCCTCTGCGTCGTATAGAGCATTATGCGCATTCTGCACTTGACGCCAGTTCAGAGAAGAGTCCTAGAAAATTTCAGTCTCGTCTTACTCATAGCCAAACTGACTCCCCGCCTGGATTTATTCGTTCTTCACATCACGGATGTTTTCTACCAATAGGAGCGTTCCCCTTATTTTGTGGAAACTCTCTCTACCAATCACAAGGTTCCTACCATTAAATTGCGTCGAAACTTTGGCTCTTTTCTCCTCCCTAGCGCTTCTGCCAATCAGAAGTTTTGTGCCCATTCCAGAAGCCTAACTGCGTACATTGACTCCCTCACATGTGTACCACTCACTGGACATGTGATCGAAAATGCGTTACTGGTCTTGTTTCGTATCCATTTTTTTAATTCCGAAGCACACTTTTCTAAAAGCTTTCTTTCCTGCCCTCCCTCAGATGGGTCGTTATACCCGCTCTCGCTGTCTCAGTCACCTAGTCGGTCGTTGACTTTCCGCCTTGGACACCCCTTTGAGTGGTTTCCGTGGTACCCCTTGTAGTGCAGCCTTGCCTCTGCCCTCGTCCCTCTGAATTCCAAACTAAAACGCCTCTCGCTGCTTGTTTCACCTTCTGCTCAAACATGCATTATAGGAATGGTGTGTTAATTACCATCGATTGTCATACCTTTCTGCATTACATACTGGTAGGCAAATTTGCTAATTACTGCCGAATTAAGTTAGGTGTCATATTCACCTTCCCGTTGCGATGTATAAAGCTCCCATGTAAGGTGTGAATCTGACGTTTATTTATTCTGCCACCTTACAAAAATTTAAGTCTCACAGGGGCTGCTCACCGCTCAGAATCTGCCTCCTATATGACTGATACACACATGTTGCCATAGTCAGGTCTGCTTTCTTCGCCCGCATCTCGTGGTCGTGCGGTAGCGTTCTCGCTTCCCACGTCCGGGTTCCCGGGTTCGATTCCCGGCGGGGTCAGGGATTTTCTCTGCCTCGTGATGGCTGGGTGTTGTGTGCTGTCCTTAGGTTAGTAAGGTTTAAGTAGTTCTAAGTTCTAGGGGACTGATGACCATAGATGTTAAGTCCCATAGTGCTCAGAGCCATTTTTTTTTCTGCCTTCTTCCAGCACTCGACACCAAGTATACCATAGAGTCGCTCGCTTAGGCTCTTCACTCAAAAAGCCCCCGTCTCCACTTGACTCCTGTAGTGTTCGGCTACTGTCTGCTTTTTAATTGGCTGAAGGGAATCCCCACCGAAATTACATTGATCTTACTTACTAGAGACGTGATTTGACTCATCTTGACCACTTTCCTGTATTAAACTAACATATTACAACACTATTTAAATAAAAGAAATGTTTTAATCATTCTGTCACGCTATACCATGTACAATAATTGCAAATAAATTAATAAGCTAGTATTTTTGTGCAAGTGCGCTCTCGTTAAATGACAACGACTTGATTTTAAACTTCGTTTAATCGATTATTTATGCCTTTTTGACAGAATCGTTTTTTGGTTCTATTTTAAATAGTGGTGCCTGCTAACACATGTTATTGATCACTTCTAAATTAGCACAGTTTCTTAATAGCACTTGCAGTCAACGGTTAAATGAAGTTATTGGCAAATAGTAAACTTTTCATGACAAAATATGAGGTATTGGTGCTGTGTTCATTTGCTGTGTAAATGTGGACATTCGTGTCCTGAAAAGCATTACCGTAGTAAAAAAGGTGTAAAAGACGACGTAAATCAATAAATAAAATAGATACAAATACGTAGCTTTCAGGGATGATAGCTGTAGTGCAACACCATCATCTGAGATATCGTATGTTGAAATCGTATGAAGTAAATAGATGTTGTTAATTCGGAGATTCATTGTGTAAATATTTATTAACCGTGAAATATTAACTACTGTCGTTTTAAAGATACAGAAATACTGTTGTGTCATTGGCTGTGCCTGATTTGTATGAGATTGCTGATGTAGATTAGCATGAATATGTAACTGCGACTTGTTGTCGAAGTTCAGAGAGCTGTAACTTTGCCATTTGTAAGATTGTCTGACACTCCACCATTTTTCGAAGCATTGTCTGTTCTCCTAAGAGACCGTCCGTCTCCAAAATTCTCCGTCCTGGGTCTAACCCACATCCACTCCTTTACTGATGCACCAGGCTCCTCTGCAGCAGCCGCAGCGGTCCCCACTGATCTCTGGGGCAGCTAGCATTCAGCTGTACATCAAATACACCTTACCTCGAAGCGATTGTTGGCGGCTGATTATCTCGCTTAAAGACAAGTACCATTACACTCACCCGTAATTCTGATAACTGTATGAGGGGTACATATTGGGAGAATTTAATAATATAAAGAATTACTCTGTTGTCTAGTGGCAAACGAACTTTGTGCTCATTGGTGCGCAATGGTTTTTTGATGGCGACTCTGAGCAAAGCCAGCACAGGAGACCTGTGCTCTGATTATTTTAGTATCATTCTCATGGCAGATTTCAATCTAATAATAGCTTTCTCATGGAAGAACTCTTTTGAGTAGCAGGTTTCAGCTAGGAGATGGCTCTTGGATGACAAACTTTAAATATTAGAGTAATTACGTTCCTTTCAATCTTCAAAAGACAGCTAATAGTCCCTCTATCACAATAGCCGTCTCTCCCATATATTAGTCTGCAGCTCACTCACATTAATTCCACCTCCTCCACAACTTTTCCCTCCCTTATGTCGGTAGAGTTCTTTATTCAAATTCTGTTCTTTCCAAATGGCCACTGTTACTGCTATTTTAATCTACTCCTCTGACTTTATCTCTTCCAATTCTGACAATACTAAACATGACTTCAAATGAGCTAAACTGACCTATATCATTCTTAACGCCCTTTACGACTGTGTTATTATTAGTGTCAATTATCATTTTTACTGTTGTGCATATTTTTGGAATATATTTGGTACGTGTCGTTTCTAGCCAGATTTAGTGTGTTAAAGCCCTGATCTGGATACGAAAAATGAGGAGTAAGCAAATAAATAAGTTCAAGCTGACAATTCATTATGAGGTGCGCAGGCAATTTGCATGTAATCTCATAGTCTCCTTTCAGTACGACTATACAATCACTAATTTCATTTTGCAGTTATGTTGGACGGTAGAAGGTGATTAGCGCGGATCCCATTTCCTTGTTAAATTATCTTTGCCACCTGTACCATTCCTCATTGTAACTTAGTTTAATGTCTCATTTTTTATGTTTGTACTACGTACATCATTATAAAATTTGTGATGCCCTTTAGCCGACCGCGGTAGTCTCGCGGTTCTAGGCGCTCAGTCCGGAACCGTGCGACTGCTACGGTCGCAGGTTCGAATCCTGCCTCGGGCATGGATGTGTGTGATGTCCTTAGGTTAGTTAGGTTTAAGTAGTTCTAAGTTCAAGGGGACTGATGACCACAGCAGTTGAGTCCCATAGTGCTCAGAGCCATTTGAACCATTTTTTGATGCCCTTTACAAATTTGTGCAAACTCAGGGTTGTAATAAATATCTTTCCAAGCTTTTGCTTTGTAATTAGTAAATCAATTTCATGAAGTTTTTTAACAGTAAATTTTGGGAATACCGGAACCTGGAAAACTAGGATCCACTTTTCCCATTAAGGATCCGCTGCGTAACTTTTATCAAGCATTTGAGTTTCGGGGATCGACCTGCGACACAGCAGGCACAGGCTTATGGAGATCCACCAAAAGGGTATTTCGCAAAAGCTGCCTAAATACTACATAATGGATTTTTGTCTGACTTTTATAACCAAACGAAGAGGACAAATTGGGTATCAAAATGACCAGTGTGACGTCTATGTTTTCAATAAATATCTAATCACAGCATAAATTCAAACTTCTCTTCTTTGTCTTGATACAAATAATCTTAATGCTTACAGATTTAAATATTTTATATTTCATGATTTCAGAACAAAACTTGAGAAAAAAAGAAGTTATAAAAAACTATCTAAATTGTTATGAAATGGTTTGTCCAAAATAAGAACGAATGCAGATTACAGAAACATTTGACGCAACTTTTAATTATTCTCGAAATCTTGTGCAGTAAGTTAGGTGCCACTCAAGAATTTATAGTTCGGTGATTAACGTAGAATCCTAAAATTTTAAATAAGTGCTAGAGGGTATTTGAATGATGGAATACGTAGAGCGTGCAGTCTGCTATTGTATGGCCTTGAAATATTGGTCAAGCGTCATTCAAAGGCGTCTAAAACATTTCTCTTTATCTCTTTCTTTTAGGCATATCATTTCACAAAACATTTCATCGTTCAAAAATATGTTATGTATAAGGCTTTCTGCAGCTCCTTACGATCATGCGAGGGCGATGCATTCCTCTGGACCAGAGCAATCAGTGTTGTATTTCTGCCGACACAGCCTGATATGTCGTTTGTGTAATTTGAACCCGCACGGAGTGGCCGCGCGGTTAGAGGCGCCATGTCGCGGATTGCGCGGCCACTCCTGTCGGAGGTTCGAGTCCTCCCTTGGGCATGGGTGTGTGTGTTGCTCTTAGCTCCAGTTAGTTTAAGTAGTGTGTAAGTCTAGGGACCGAAGACCTCAACAGTTTGTTTCCTTAGGAATTCACACACGCACATTTGTAATTTGAAAACATTACAGGTGCCATTATGCTTCCTTGGCGCACATCCGACGTTGCTTTAGTTTCTGTGGGACATTAGCTATCCAGTACATCGTACTGGATTCTATTCGTGAAATATTCCTTGAGATACATATTTGTGAAAATACCACTATGACTTAGGTTTAAGTAGTTCTAAGTTCTAGGGGACTGATGACCATAGATGTTAAGTCCCATAGTGCTCAGAGCTATTTGAACCATTTTTGAACCTGGGCTACTAATCAAACAATATGCTAGACTGGCGAAGGCCTTTCGAAAATCAAGGAAGACGGAATAAATGTGTTCGCTTGCGTGGTTCAAATAGCTCTGAGCACTATGGGACTTAACATCTATGGTCATCAGTCCCCTAGAACTTAGAACTACTTAAACCTAACTAACCTAAGGACATCACACAACACCCAGTCATCATAAGGCAGAGAAAATCCCTAACCCCGCCGGGAATCGAACCCGGGAACCCGGGCGTGGTAAGCGAGAACGCTACCGCACGACCACGAGCTGCGGACCGTTCGCTTGCATCTAATGCTTGGAAGACGCTATGAATGAGAACGCAAGCAGTGTTTCACAAACGTGATTTTTACTCAGTTCGTGTACATTCCTTACAACACACATGTTTTAGTCCACGAGTATCATAATGTTTGAGTTTAAAATAAGCTCTACTATCATGCAACAGACTGCTGTCAGCGACATTAGTGTTTAGTTCTATGCGTCAATCTATTAGTATTTTTTTTTTTTTTTTCAGAGACCCACAGGACTGTCCTCGGCTCTAGCGATTCCCGATAAATATGAGATAGGGAAGGAGATAATTCCGCAGCGTATTAAATGTAAAATCTGCAATTCCTCAAGGCCTGGTGACTTGTTCATTTTGTGTTCAATACCACTTATGTTTTTCAGTATCGATGGAGCCAACATCGAAATCTCTCTATTGCAGGTCTGTGTGTCGGTGTGAATAAATTTGGAAAAGTGATATTTATATTTTCTGCTTTCAGTACGTTGTTTTCAGTTTAGACGCCAGACAGATCCAGAGAGACTGAATGGAAGGATTCGATCCATTAATTGACTTTACGTTCACCAAAATTTCACCAAATTTGCTGTTAATCTTTTGCCACCATATGAGCGTTTAGTGTTGGGGTAACCTTCACGCATGATAATTCTTACAGATGCAAGAGTTACTACAAAGTTCTCTTTATGAGTACCCTGTGATTTGTTTTGTAGCGAAAGCGTTGTAGTACCTGCTTTCGCAACGATCTGCGAAAGGTACCTTTAAATCAAGATGGGTCTTTTCTGTCTTGTATTAGTTCACTTGGAACGTACTTATTCAGACTGTAGTTTTTCAACATAACCACAGCTGTTCTGCGTTTGTCAGATCTGAAATAAATGTTCTCAGTTTGCCTTTTAAATAAATTTATAGTAACACTCTGTCAGTTCCACGAAACATAAATACTCTCCTAGTTTCAGTTATTATTAGTTTTTTCGTTTTAAGGTTAATAAAATTTAATCTGCAGTAACCTTGAGACAGAAATAGCAGTGCTTTGAGTACCTGATATGTAACAGCTGCTGCTGAAATTGGTCATGAAAACCAACGTACTTTGCTAGCTTTCTTGATGACTTTTATGTCTTTCGTGATCATTGTTCCTGTAATAGCATCAAGATCATTAGTCCCTCTCTCACTGGTCACTTTTTTAAAAGATCAGTTCTGTTCGCAACTAGAAGATCTACAATAATTTTTCGTGTGTGGGTTGTGAGGCTAGTTACAGGACATTTGTGATGAGTCAAAAGTAAATACTATTATTTAAAGCGTTGTCACGGCAGTCTGCACCGTCTTAACATATTGTCGCAGTGGCCGGCTTGTAAATGAGGTATATTGAATGTGTGTTTGATGTTATTATATGTTACTTACATGTATCGTTTCGAAACATATTTTATAGTGTACCAATGCTGATTCGTGACTGAAATTCAAATGGGAGTTGAATGGATGCTGTTTATCGTACCCAGGCAGCATGAGTGTTTCGAGCTGCAAAGACTACTTTCACAGCAGCTAGTCATGAGAGGAAGAGTCGGTCATCAAAAAATTGAACAATTTGTTAAAAGCAATGGTATGTTCCACGTTTGTTTGAAAAAGGTTACTAAGTGGTTTTACAGGTGATTAAATTAGTCGCGGTCGAACTATTCTTAGAGAAAAATTAATGGAGAAGAGCATAACTGAACCAGGTATTCTCAGTACAGGTACGTGTGAATAGCTATTACTATCTATATTAGTGTTTAAATGGAGTGGAATAGTGTGGAGTGAATTACGTTTTTTTTGGTATGAACACTGACTGACTTGAAATAGCCGAAGGATAGATACTTATAACGTTACTAGTATGTGGGTGATTTATTCACCGACCTAGGTCTGGTACTGAAGAGAGCGTAATTTGCTTGCTGGTCTGGGTGCGAGTCGGCGGGACGAGGATGTCACGCGCCACCCCAGGCGAGCTCAGTGGCAGAGACCAGGAGCGCGCAGCCGGAAATGAGTAAATGGAAACGCTGGGAATTTGGACGACTGATGATCGCATCGCCTTTGTGCAGGAGATGCACCAAAATGGCGGAGTGATAGACAAGCTGAAAGACGGCTTCTTACAGCTCTTCAAGAACCTGTAATAGCTCAGTCAAGTATTACAGAAAATCTGAATAATCTGCGATCTCGTAAAAATGTTGCGCATCCAATGACACAACAATATTTTCAATATCTTTAAAACTACCAAAGGTAATATTTCACAGCGAATAAACATTTTCACTATGTATTTCTGAATTATCAACTTTTAAACGCTTCACGCGATTTCAACAAACGATATCTCAGATAATAGCATTGCACGATAGCTATCAACCAGAAAGCCACTAATCTGTATCTATTTTATTTACTGACTTACGACATCTTTCGTGCCTTTTTTGTTATGCAAAGGTTTATCGGAACATCGTATTCTCCACAATTACACAGCAAATGAACGCAGCATGAATACCTCATATATATAGCTAAACTTGAGTAGTTATTTAATGAACATTTTATTATTTTCTTAGTGACTTTATTTAAAATTTGATTATAAGTGCTATAAAAGTCGTCAATCGCATGTGTTAATGGAAACCACATTTCAACATGGGAAACAAAAGGCTCTTCTGTCAAGAAGGCATAAATAACTGTTTGAATAGTGTTTAACGATAATTCGTTGTCATTTAACGTGAGCGCACTTGCGCGGGATCTTATTTGTTTATCAACATTCCGTTATTTGTAATTATTGTGACTGAGCTGAGTGCGACAGAATATTTATAACAATATTTACATCATTTCCTTGCTTAAATATTGTTGTAATGTATTAGTTTAGTCTGGGAAGTAGTCATATGAGTCAAATCATGAGTGTAGAACTTAAGAACAGTGTGTTTTTGCTGGGGACGACATTCAGCCAACGGAAAGTCAGAGAGTAGCGAAATGCCACTAGACACAAGTGGGGATTGGGACTTTTCGAGTGAAGAGCTCAAGGGAGCGATTCGTGATACTTTTACGTTTGTGCTTAAAGGAAGTAGACCTGCCTGTAGTAACGATTTGTACTGATTCTTGGCTGCGAATGGCCGGTACCATACTCTGACTTCTGAAGGGACTTTATATTTCGAGAGGGATGATGTGCTCCAGCGTAGGACTAACTTTTTTTGCTTGTATTACGGAACTGAGGATACAAACTGTATGAGTTACTGTTAGTTGTCTCGCGTGTGCTAACTTGTGAATCATCATTTTTACCTCTGAACTCTGTACAGCTAGTGAATGTTTATTGTATTGTGGTCACGACATGGTTTTAGTTTTCACGTATCTTTGATTACAATTTAGTTTGGAGATTTTGTTACCACTCCCTTAACGTTCTTAACGTAGCATTTGATAAGGGTATTTTCTGTTCCTAATTTCAGTGACTGACATAGAACCATTTCCCATTTATTTGAGATATCCCTTCTTGAATAAACATTATTCAACATGACTGTCTGTCGTCTACCCCAATTACAGATAGTAGAATAGAGCCCTTGTTATTAAATTATTCATTTACCTTCTATTTTGTATTTCTGTGTATTTTATTAACTCTCAATTCTAGTCAACGCATAGACTATTTGACTGCACGATCATAGCTAAAGGTTACGATTTGCAGTGAATTTTCTGCGGTACATGAAAGGAGACGCGCGCTGCTCGAGCCTCTGAGTACATCGAGCTATTCTTCTTAAACAGAGCTGTGCATAGTACGAGTACCGGTACCTAAAGAACAAGTAACCACAGGGAAAGACGCAACTGGTTTGCTCGTATGGGATGCTTTTTAGGAAGAGCACCCAGCAGCAGTAACTGTTAGGTACCGTCGCATACTGAAGCTGTTAGAGGATTCTTTATAAATGGTTAACGTGGTGAATATTTTAAGGTCTGGCTATTTGAGAGTGAGTAGTGGGCTAAATATTTATAGGAAACGATAGTTGTATTATGCACACTGTACGGATACCGATCTCTTGTTAATAGTCATGAGTTTAAATGGGAATCACATGCTGATCCGAATGGTTCTCTAAATTCGTATCAATGGCCCAGTCCACATACTCATTTATGGTTGGGTGTTGTGATAACTGTTTGGTGTAGGAATTTGATGCTTTATGACTGAATCGAGTGTTCGACGTGGAGGGTTGCAGAATTATGCACTCACCGATAAAACAGCGTAGTGCCTTATTGCTGTAAAAACGTGATTTTTTCCGATTTCAGTAACAGGAATTCAGCTAGCGGCGACTGATACTTCGCTGGCAAGAATTAATTTTGGAGCGTTCAAAAAAAAAATTGTTCAAATGGCTCTGAACGCTATGGGACTTAACATCTGCGGTTATCAGTCCCTTAGAACTTAGAACTACTTAAACCTAACTAACCTAAGGACATCACACACATCCACGCCCGAGGCATGATTCGAATCTGCTACCGTAGCAGTCGCAAGGCTCCGGACTGAAGCGCCTAGAACCGCTCAGCCACCCCGGCCGGCTTTTGCAACGTGATAACAGATTCGTCGTACACTGTTAATTTCACCCATTCACTGAAAAGACCTAACCTTTAAAGCTGATTAATAATTAGTTGTCTAGATTGGTCGTACAGTGTTAATTTCACCCATTCCTTGCCAGGATCCCACCTTATAAGTCGATTAATAATTAGTGGGAACTATTTACTTATGCATGTCAAGGCTTTACCATTGCTTACTTTTTTGTGACGAGTGACTTTTTAATATAGGAAAAGATAGTGGGTCGCGAACAGCCGATACCTGAAGAGGTTTAATTTTGCTGCTGTTGAGTAAATGGTATGATATGATGGGGTGGCAGCACGTAAGTTTTTTGACTGCAGGTTTTTACTTAAATGTCGAATCGCTTATTGTGAGTTGTAATTTACTGTCACTCGTTCACCGTCACCGACTTTTTCTGTGTACAAATGTGAAATAAGGCAAAGGTGTGTTAGACTAAAAAAAGGAGTTCTGACTCTTAATTTTTAAAAAATTGAAATTATTCTCTTAAGGGAAGGAATAGTAAGAGACCTTTTCTCCTTAGAGAAAGCAAGGGAATTAATTTAATGAAAATAATGAAGTTCATTCAAGGTGACACCACTGGGTACTACCAAATAGAGATGTTATTTGAAGCTAAACCTCAAATGTCCGAAGTAATCAAAGTTTAAAGATTTAGTATTTTGACCTCAGGTCTGAGATAATGTTATTACAAAATAATTACTGACTCATGTCTAGAAACTCAAAGCAGTTCGTTTACCTTAAAGACAGGAGATGTTAAGAGAATAATTCTGGATTATTTATTTGATGTAAAAATATATAGACTTGTAGCAAACACATTTATTTCTTTACGTGGAAAAAACATACAGTCTGTTGCGAGAGTAGATTAAATCGCTGACTGAGTAACCATTTATATATCTGGATATTAATTTGATGACAAATGCAGTTTGTAAAAATTAGGCTTCTTTAATAAACCAGGTAACTTAGTAGTAAGTTATTTATCTGATAACTGATAATAATAATGCATCGTAAATGGAAGAGGATTGCAAGTGTTGTGATCAGTTAAGAGATATGCTGAGCCTACGCCATTATCATGCAGACGTCATTGACACAAATAGATCAACAGCGCACATAGATGCATTTTCTGATCGTAGTTATTTTATAAGGTTTATTTATTAAAAAGGAATCGTATGACATTACATTTGTTGAATAATTGTGTGTACCTACTGCGAGGGCTCCGTTGTGTTGAGAGCGACGATGCAGTGCGAGTTGCCTTGTTCATTCTATTCAGAGAATTTGTTTCAATTATGATTATTATAATGGTATTCATTACGTGTGCAAAGTCATAAATGTAACGTATACATTGATGTGCTAGCCATGACTTCACTATTATGATCTACTCCTAACTTGGGAATCAGGGGGTCAAGAACTGGTGTCTGTGGTCATTGTCGATTTAGGTGCACGCGTGTAATTGATTGTTTCTACGAATTTAGTAAAGCAATAGGTAAATTCATCTTGAGCTTGAACTGAGAAACTCTAGACGAATGACCATGGAATTTGCGCACAGTAACAATTTCGTCGTGTGTAGTAAGTATTAGGATATCATGTCTCATGGTAAGAGGTGACGTAGAGTCTTCTAAAAAAAAAAAAACTAAACTCCATCCGAACAGGCCGTGAAAGCCCAACGGTACCGACCGACCGCCATTTTATCCTCAACCTCAGACATCACTGGATGCGGATATAGAGGGGCATGTGTTCAGCACACCGCTCTCCCGGCCGTATGTCAGTTTACGAGGTAGAGTCTTCTACTTAAATTATAAATGGTATTTGTTGTAAGATGCCCATACTGGTATCAGTCTTGTATAATCAGTTACTGTTTAATACTGCTGTCCGAGTTCCACTCCTTGTAAATGTGGCTACCGACGATGCTTCTAGCTACTATACAGAAGGTGTTGGGCCACTATCAGTATATCTTTACTTGTAGTGCAAATTGTTGGTCAAAGGTTTCAGTATTATTTCGCAAGAAGTGAAGTTGTCTGCCAAAATTTTCACTTCCGCCCATTAACACATGAAGTAACGAGAATTTACAACACAAATACATAAGTATTGTACCGTCTCGGTGCAAGTTGTTGGTCAAAGGATTCAGTATTATTTCGCAAGACTTTATCAGTCCCGCCAATAACGTATGCGCAGCTTTCCGAATCGACTTTCTAGCACGCGAAAATTACCACCTGCTACTATCTTAAGTTCTGGGTATTTCCGTGCCCTCGAGCTTTAGCAATCTTGAATGACTATGACCAATGACTCTGAATCTGGCTGTCGGTAGAAACACCCTATTATTAATATATGTCCACGGGATCCGATTGCTCTTGTCCACGTTATATCATAGACATATTCACTTTGAACTTCACTATGGATCTAACGCTTCTGCTTGTTGCTATAAACTCTACTCCGGCTGGAGAGTCTAATCAATCTTCCCAAATTACGCCACACTTTGTGTTGAAAATTTCCCTACCCTCTACTTCGTGTTTCAATCATCTAGTGTGATGTGGATGCGACTGCTTTCAAGGAGACAGGTGAGCTCTAGGAACTTACTGAAAATTCTCCGGTAGTTTAGTAACCCACTTTTTTTAGACTCACCTTACCCACATTTGCTGTTCGACTGTTGACATAATTAGATTATCTTATGCTTCATGTAATTAAGGAGTCGGAGTTTCGTTTAATCTAAAAAGACTGTGTATATTTCATACGCACTGTGACACCTGACTGGCCGTTTACGGAGTACAGTGCGTATATGACATATCCAGGATGACTTTACTAGTCTCCACTGCGCACTGTATGTCGATGTATCTACAGACGAAGGCGCAGACCCGACGAAACCTCTAGTTCAGACCCTCCTCTCGTCTCTAGATCAAGGTCCCTCTAAAAGTCTCTTAGCGTTATTCCACCTTCCTATATACTAGAAAATTGTAGCGAAATCGATTAAGACATGCGGAGAATAGATGTTTGGTGCAGCGATTGGTAGTTGACTCACAGTATTATCAGATGTAACGCATTTCGAATAAATAGGTGGATAGACTCATCAATGTTTTGCTTGAACATTTGCTGAAAGTCTTGGGAAAAGCTGCATCCTTTAAATATTTGGGTGTATGCGTACGGAGCGATTAGAAATGGAACGATCACATATAAAGAAATCACCTGATAGGAAGATACCAGACTGAGAGTTTTTGGAGGACTCTTCAGGAATTTCAATCAAATTCTTCTTGATATATGACTGTATCGTCATGTAATAAAACAACCGATGCTATTTTTGGAAGGATCCTTCTTCAAGAATTTTACTATAATTGGCTCCGACTGCGAGAACCCTCTGTCACGTGGTCTTCTGGAAGCGTTGTCCACCCACGAAGGAGGCAGCTTACAAAACTGTCCTGTGACCGAGACCGAAGATCCAAACGAAGAGCAGTGCGTCCCGGGAATGTTTAGTATCCACGAAAGGGTTACGGAGAAGAACATCAAACTCCAATGAGAAACGCCACAAGAGAGGTTTATGTAAAGCACAGTGGTTTAATTTTGAAATTGTGTGACCATATTCCCTAGAATAGTGAACCGACTTATTACTTCCTCCTGAACATATTTCGCGAAAAGACTGTGAAGTTAAAATTAGATAGTTTTGAGTTCATACACAGACTTCCTATCGGTCATTTTTGCGCACCATTCAGAAGTAAACGGGGGAAATGACATTACAACATATACTATCCTCTACTACACACCTTATGGAGAATAGATCCACTACTTCTTGTATGTGTATCACTTTACGCCTCATTTGTGTTACATGAAACGAATACTATTCAGTAGTGGTGCGTGAGTATAAATTTTTGATGTGCTCGTTGAGGTATTTTCATAATGTTCTGTTACCGATTTTAGGAAATCTCAGTGAATGTTTTATGAAGAATAAATGCTCCAAAGACCCTTCTGAAGGGACTGGAACGTCGGCCAGTAAGACAACTGTGCACATGTGAAGCTACGATGGCAACAACAGGATTTTAGATCTAGAGCTCCCGTCATTCGTCGACGTATGCCATTTCTGACAGCGTAAGCCGATGCGAGCTGTCAAGACCAAGGCAGCTGCTGAAGGGAGCTCTTCTTATTGGATTACAGTCAGAACGGTTTTCTTTTCCAGCTTCAGCAGCTGCACTGAACCACTTTTGCTATAATTTGTTTCCCTTTTAAGTCACGTCTGCACAGATAATAATAAATATTTTTTTTAATTTTAATGCTAAAGTACGCTTCATAAGAATATGAAACTTCTTTTTCAGTTATCGCAGGCTATGTTTGCAGTTGTACATACAGCAAATAAGAAAAATGTCAATCGTGTGCTGTCAAAACTAATGTGATCAACAAATCTTAGTTCACAACATTCAGTCTACTTTTTCCAGCGACCATTCTTTGCTAAAGTTGTTACTACCGCACACATAATACAATAAAACAGAAAATACAATGTTCCATCATCTAAGCAATTGAAACTAACGGTTGCATCATAATATAATTTTTAAGAAAATAATTACAAATTTCAGAGAAGAAAAGTGTTGACAACTTATTTAACACATTTTCCAAAGTCTTCCACTTTCGTTTATGCATTATGCTGTGTGAAATCAAACTAAAACTTATATCTGGACTAAAAGAAAAGACTACGACAATGATAAATCGGTATCACGCCTAGACTGTCTTCGTTTCTTTATATGTTATGAATAAATAATTCTCATTAAAGTGCTTAGTGTTAATTTCAAAATACCTTAATATATCTGTCCACTAAAACAAAATATTTGCTCATCTACAGTATATTTTCTCTTTCCAAACTTTTTGTCATTATCCGGAAAGAAGAAATTTTTCTACTTTCTATCAATGTAACGTCTACTTTGATGAAATGAAAAGAATTATCTAACAGAAACGAATTCACTCGTGCAGAAGGAAAATGAATATTTCTTTTTGTCACTGCAACACATTTACTATGTGGATTCATACGGTAAGCTTCCCAAAACAGGTTTTTCAGATTTCATTTTTACGATGTCATCATGTTACTTGATTTCTCTTAATAATCTATGCACATAAAAATAATATATGTAATTTAAAACACAGTTGTTTATTTTATAGCAATTCGGTGGCGAATGGTTAAGTCATTTTCTATTCTTGCATTAAATTTTAATGGGATGTTAACTAATTCCTGTAATTATTATTAAAACTGAGAATGCTTGTTTTAGTTTTATTCGCAGCAAAAATTTTTAATATTACCACAAGATCATAAAAATATTTATATGGTTATAAATGGTTCAAATGGCTCTGAGCACTATGGGACTTAACATCTGGGGTCATCAGTCTCCTAGATTTAGAACTACTTAAACCTAACTAACCTAAAGACATCACACACATCCATGCCCGAGGCAGGATTCCAACCTGCGACCGTAGCGGTCGCGCATTTCCAGACTGAAGTGCCTAGAACCACTCGGCCATGGTGGCCGCCAATATGGTTATATTTACTCTCCTCTTGAAGATTAAAATGTAAGCTGATCAGCACCCTGGATATAGACATTCGGTATAGCGGCGCTGGTGGGTCCTCGCGTTCTGGTCGTGTTGTTAAGTCCTCTTCACTACGATGAACATCGAAAGTAGCCTCTCTTGTCGAAGCTTTGCAATTGTCGAGTGCGTCTTCGGTTTTCTTGAACTCCAATTATCAACCTGCACCTCTGGACGCCGTTATGACTTCACGCGGAGGACATAGACGACGTCTCTGGGTTTTTGTCTTCTTGATGAAGGGTCATAATCCTCGACTTTATATGTGACTTCCGACAAACGATGAAGTATACGACCTAGCCCAAAATAGCACTTTCGCAACTTTTCCAAAGGCCCTACTTTCTACATCTGCATACATATTCAGCAAGCCACCGTACGGTGGGTGGCTGAGGGTGCGTTGTCCCACTACTAGTCCTTTCCCCTCTCGTTCCATTCGCAAAGAGAGTGAGGGAAAAGCGCCGGCCGAAGTGGCCGTGCGGTTAAAGGCGCTGCAGTCTGGATCCGCAAGACCGCTACGGTCGCAGGTTCGAATCCTGCCTCGGGCATGGATGTTTGTGATGTCCTTAGGTTAGTTAGGTTTAACTAGTTCTAAGTTCTAGGGGACTAATGACCTCAGCAGTTGAGTCCCATAGTGCTCAGAGCCATTTCAACCATTTTTTTTGAGGGAAAAGCGACTCTATGTCCTTCCGTACCAACCCTAATTTCTCTTATCTTGTGTTCTTGATCCTTCCGCCAAATGTACGCTGATAGCAGCAGACTCGTTCTACAGACACCTTCAGATGTCAGTTGTCTAAATTATCTCACTAGCGTTCCTCGAAAAGAGCGTCGCCTTCCTTCAATTTGAGGTCCCGAAGCATCTGCGTAATACTTGTGAGTCCAGCGAATCTGCTTAAGCTTAAGTGCTCGCTCGATTTCATGTCGCTTTACAACGTTACGTGTAAATATTTAATAGATCTGACTGTGTCAAGTAACACACCATTAATGCTGTATTCGAAAATTACGGAACTGTTTTCGCTACGTATCTGCATTAATTTATGGTTTTCTACATTTAGAGCTAGCTGCCATTTGACACTTCAATCACAAATTTTGTCTAAGTCACCGTGTATCTTTATACAGTCACGCAACGACGACAACTTCCCGCACACCACAGCATCATCAGCAAACAGCCGAGAATTACTTCTCATCCTGTCCTTCAGATAATTTATGTAGAGAATAATAGCGATCCTATCACAGTTTCCTGGAACGCTCCTGACGATACCCTTTTCTCTGATGAACACTCGCCGCCGAGGACAGCGTACAGAGTAAATATTACTTAAGAGGTATTCAGGACACTCGCATGCCTGGGAACATATTCCGTATGTTCGTACCGAACCTTTTCCGTATGTTCGTACCCTCGGCAACGGTCTACCGTGGGCGCAAGAATCCATACTAAATCTCCCGGTCGGCACTTCACTGGTGGATTTTTGGCGTTGTAGCGCTTTCGATACTGCTCCTTGGCGTCTAGGATCCATATGTCAATGACTGCCTTGATTCTCCGGTCCTGTTGATGGATTGTTCTACGTAGTCATTATGAGTACACTCCAGTTGAAACGGGAGCATTGTATCAATGGTTGTTCTGGTCTCGCGATCGTTCAGCAGAAAGAACGTTGTGAACGAATGTCACGACGGGCAGCTTTGTGAACTAATCTCTCTGGTCGACATTAAGAGATCTCGAGAGCATATCTTATTAAGTTGATGGTAGACAGTCGTCATCTTGTAGGTGATGTGGTGATGTAGCAATATGAAATTACCTCTGAAACTACCTTCGGCTGGAAAAGTTTTCAAGATTAGAGTATCACACGCAGTGCTCCGTGCCTCGAACGTAATCTAAAAGGAATTTTGAAATTTTCGAAGTTTCGGCAGTAGAATTCGGTGACCCCTTGCCATTCCTCCTCCCTCCCCCCCCCCCCCCTTTCCCCACATACACACGTACAAGAAATCGATTACAGTTTTAGATGCCCCACAAGTAACTGCTTCACGTGCTTCCGACGCTGGCATTCCTTACGGAGGCACACATATAGTCCGACGGATCAATAAAGAACTGAAAAATAATCCCTGCTTCTAACCCTCTCTACAGTTGTCACAACTCTCAGATGTCCAGGTACTGGAGCGTCGCGGAAGTATTTCGGAACAGATGGCCGTAGATGAGCTGTGATGACGAGCAACCATTTCCGTCCCATTAGGCCATAGTTCCTCTTATAAATATCTCCTTAAATTAATTGGAATTGCCCTGTGGTGGGCTTCTCCTCCTTCAAAGCTTCTGTGATTTTCAGCAGTATTAGAATGTCCTACTGTTCAGCAGCAATGCAGTTTCGCAGCGATGATTCACATTTCGTCCACGCTGTTAAGTTCCGCCATAGGATTCCATGAAAGGTAGTCTGCGTCATTGTATTTGCGTCCGTTGTTGTATACCATTGTGACGGCGTACTTCTGAGCACCCAGAGTCCCACCACACCAGCCGACCCTGCGGATCCTTCAGGCTAGTCAGCCTGCAGCCACAGTGACGGTTCGTTGCAGTGATGAATGGTTTACCAAATAAATACCACCTGAACTTGTAACCGAGCGAGATGGCGCAGTGGTTAGCACACTGGACTCGCGTCCGGCGATCTATATTTAGGTTTTCCGTGATTTTCCTCAATCTCTCCAGGCAAATGCCGGACGGTTCCTTTGACAAGGCACAGATGATTTCCTTTCCCATCTTTGACACAATCCGAGTTCTGCTACGTCTCTAATGTCCTTCCTTCCTGCGGAACTTGTTGATGGCCCAAACCGTTGAAAGACGCCGTTTCTCGGTTGAAGAGTAGTGCATTTCGGGCTTGGAGACGAGGAGAGAGTGTGGTACTGTAGTACACGTTTTAGACTTTTGCTCTTAGCTAGCCTGCTATAGAAGTTTAATATATCTTCTTGTTCCATTTTTAAATGATGTAGTTCACTTTCTATGTGATGCAGTATTTTTCTGAAATTGCGAAAGTTACTCCAGAAAATTAAGAATTTTCCAAATATGAAAACATGTTCCAAGGTACAACATCGTCATGTAGCTACGAACAAACGCCGGTTTTATATTTAAAAGCGTTACAGTAGAGAAAATCTTGTCCATACCGTATTTAACAATACCCCTGTTACATTATTACTGTACTACACACCGCTAATAATTATGTCAATTCAAGTTAAGCATAAGTAGTAACAAAAACCAATTACAAGTTAAATTTCAACACAGAAGCTATTTGAAACTAACACAAATTTCCATTTTCAAGACGGGTAAAATTGTTACGAAATTAGAGAAGCTCATTTCAGTTGCAACTGTCGCATGTTCTATGGTAAAAGACTTTCTTGTAGTTCAAGGTACGAGATGTTGCATAATCTGTGCAAAATATACGTCAATTAACACACCATAAAATACTGTACCTCAAGAATTAATAGAATAATCCAAACAGCTTTAAAATATTATATATAAGACAATAAGAAATTCTTCCTTCAGTTGCAAGGTAAATTTTTTTTAGTTTACCTAGGTTTCAATGCCAATAATGGTATCATCTTCAGAACCTATAAATTAACCCATACGGACATATATTAAACATTGAAATATATCATTAATCTAATGATTTTAATATAATAAAAATCGTGATACTTACAAAAATTAAATTATTTTTAGGGCCAAACGTTGGCCATGTCACACAATAAAACTAATACAGAATAAAGACGCATAGTCATAAGATCTTTCCCCATGAACCATGGACCTTGCCGTTGGTGGGGAGGCTTGCGTGCCTCAGCGATACAGATGGCCGTACCGTAGGTGCAACCACAACGGAGGGGTATCTGTTGAGAGGCCAGACAAACATGTAGTTCCTGAAGAGGGGCAGCAGCTTTTTCTGTAGTTGCAGGGGCAACAGTCTGGATGACTGACTGACCTGGCCTTGCAACATTAACCAAAACGGCCTTGCTGTGCTGGTACTGCGAACGGCTGAAAGCAAGGGGAAACTACGGCCGTAATTTTTCCCGAGGGCATGCAGCTAACCGGGCAGGTAGATTAGAAAATTTAAAAAGGGAAATGGATAGGTTAAAGTTAGATATAGTGGGAATTAGTGAAGTTCGGTGGCAGGAGGAACAAGACTTTTGGTCAGGTGAATACAGGGTTATAAATACAAAATCAAATAGGGGTAATGCAGGAGTAGGTTTAATAATGAATAAAAAAAAATAGGAGTTCGGGTAAGCTACTACAAACAGCATAGTGAACGCATTATTGTGGCCACGATAGACACAAAGCCCACGCCTACTACAGTAGTACAAGTTTATGTGCCAACTAGCTCTGCAGATGATGAAGAAATTGATGAAATGTATGATGAGATAAAAGAAATTATTTAGGTTGTGAAGGGAGACGAAAATTTAATAGTCATGGGTGACTGGAATTCGAGAGTAGGAAACGGAAGTGAAGGAAACATAGTAGGTGAATATGGATTGGGGCTAAGAAATGAAAGAGGAAGCCGCCTGGTAGAGTTTTGCACAGAGCATAACTTAATCATAGCTAACACTTGGTTCAAGAATCATGAAAGAAGGTTGTATACATGGAAGAACCCTGGAGATACTAGAAGGTATCATATAGATTATATAATGGTAAGACAGAGATTTAGGAACCAGGTTTTAAATTGTAAGACATTTCCGGGGGCAGATGTGGACTCTGACCACAATCTATTGGTTATGAACTGTAGATTAAAACTGAAGAAACTGCAAAAAGGTGGGAATTTAAGGAGATGGGACCTGGATAAACTGAAAGAACCAGAGGTTGTACAGAGTTTCAGGGAGAGCATAAGGGAACAATTGACAGGAATGGGGGAAAGAAGTACAGTAGAAGAAGAATGGGTAGCTCTGAGTGATGAAGTAGTGAAGGCAGCAGAGGATCAAGTAGGTAAAAAGACGAGGGCTAGTAGAAATCATGGGGTAACAGAAGAAATATTGAAGTTAATTGATGAAAGGAGTAAATATAAAAATGCAGTAAATGAACCAGGCAAAAAGGAATACAGACGTCTCAAAAATGAGATCGACAGGAAGTGCAAAATGGCTAAGCAGGGATGGCCAGAGGACAAATGTAAGGATGTAGAGGCTTATCTCACTAGGGGTAAGATAGATACTGCCTACAGGAAAATTAAAGAGACCTTTGGAGATAAGAGAACCACGTGTATGAATATCAAGAGCTCAGATGAAAACCCAGTTCTAAGGCAAGAAGGGAAAGCAGAAAGGTGGAAGGAGTATATAGAGGGTCTATACAAGGGCGATGTGCTTGAGGACAATATTATGGAAATGGAAGAGGATGTAGATGAAGATGAAATGGGAGATACGATACAGCGCGAAGAGTTTGACAGGGCACTGAAAGACCTGAATCGAAACAAGGCCCCGGGAGTAGACAACATTCCATTAGAACTACTGACGGCCTTGGGAGAGCCTGTCATGACAAAACTCTACCATCTGGTGAGCAAGATGTATGAGACAGGCGAAATACCCTCAGACTTCAAGACGAATATAATAATTCCAATCTCAAAGAAAGCAGGTGTTGACAGATGTGAAAATTACCGAACTATCAGTTTAATAAGTCACAGCTGCAAAATACTAACGGGAATTCTTTACAGACGAATGGAAAAACTGGTAGATGTCGACCTCGGGGAGGATCAGTTTGGATTCCGTAGAAATGTTGGAACACGTGAGGCAATACTGACCTTACGACTTATCTTAGAAGAAAGATTAAGGAAAGGCAAACCTACGTTTCTAGCTTTTGTAGACTTAGTGAAAGCTTTTGATAATGTTGACTGGGATACTCTCTTTCAAATTCTAAGGGTGGCAGGGGTAAAATACAAGGAGCGAAAGGCTCTTTCGAATTTGTACAGAAACCAGATGGCAGTTATAAGAGTCGAGGGGCATGAAAGGGAAGCAGTGGTTGGGAAGGGAGTAAGACAGGGTTGTAGCCTCTCCCCGATGTTATTCAATCTGTATATTGAGCAAGCAGTAAAGGAAACAAAAGAAAAATTCGGAGTAGGTATTAAAATCCATGGAGAAGAAATAAAAACTTTGAGGTTCCCCGGTGACATTGTAATTCTATCAGAGACAGCAAAGGACTTGGAAGAGCAGTTGAACGGAATGGACAGTGTCTTGAAAGGAGGATATAAGATGAACATCAACAAAAGCAAAACGAGGATAATGGAATGTAGTCGAATTAAGTCGGGTGATGCTGAGGGAATTATATTAGGGAATGAGACACTTAAAGTTGTAAAGGAGTTTTGCTATTTGGGGAGCAAAATAACTGATGATGATCGAAGTAGAGAAGATATAAAATGTACACTGGCAATGGCAAGGAAAGCGTTTCTGAAGAAGAGAAATTTGTTAACATCGAGTATAGATTTAAGTGTCAGGAAGTCGTTTCTGAAAGTATTTGTATGGAGTGTAGCCATGTATGGAAGTGAAACACGGACGATAAATAGTTTGGACAAGAAGAGAATAGAAGCTTTCGAAATGTGGTGCTACAGAAGAATGCTGAGGATTAGATGGGTAGATCATATAACTAATGATGAAGTATTGAATAGAATTGGGGAGAAGAGGAGTATGTGGCACAACTTGACAAAAAGAAGGGACCGGTTAGTAGTTAGTATGTTCTGAGGCATCAAGGGATGACCAATTTAGTATTGGAGGGCAGCGTGGAGGGTAAAAATCGTAGAGGGAGACCAAGAGATGAATACACTAAGTAGATTCAGAAGGATGTGGGTTGCAGTAAATACTGGGAGATGAAGAAGCTTGCGCAGGATAGGGTAGCATGGAGAGCTGCATCAAACCAGTCTCAGGACTGAAGACCACAACAACAACAAACAATCATTGTCTGTCAATACCTAAAACAATGAGAGAAACGTAGACGGAGTTACACTGGGCCAGGAATAAGGGTCACACGTAAGCAACAAGGAAACAAGGCTGAAGTGATAGTCAAATCAAGACCCTAAGCTGTCGACAGGCGTTGATCAACGGGGACAGTTGAAAATGTGTACCACGAACGGGACTCGAACCCGAGATCTCCTGCTTACATGTCAGACGTTCCATCCACCGGAGCCACCGAGGGCACAGAGGATAGTGCGACTGGCCGGCCACTGTGGCCGAGCGGTTCTAGGCGCTTCAGTCTGGAACCGCACGACCGCTACGGTCGCAGGTTCGAATCCTGGATGTGTGTGATGTCCTTAGGTTAGTTAGGTTTAAGTAGTTCTAAGTTCTAGGGGACTGATGACCTGAGAAGTTAAGTGCTCAGAGCCATTTGAGCCATACATTCGTATTGCCGCTGCCCATCACACTCATTACTCGCCGCAGACAATCTTACCAATCATTAAATTGTGTTGATGCTTCTGGCGTTCATAACACATGTAATGGGGCGGCCGCCCTACCCCAATTTTGCGAACGAGTAGTGAATAGGACTAATAATTGTTTCTCCAAAGTTGAGAACGAGCTTTTATGTAAAGGTTCCAAGTTTAATGTACAACCAAAATTTACTTCACAAAGCGTAGAAAATTTAATTGTCGACCTCAAAGTTGGTCTTGATTCCCCTAAAATAGCAAAAGAATGCGCAAACAGGAATAGTTTATGATGCCTGTAAAATCCAAAAGATCCAAAAAGATTACTCTGTTAAAAATCCTGTTTCTACTGTACATCAAACGTTGATGTACTTAAGCTTAAAAACAACGAAGCACTGATAACTAAGGCCGACAAAGACAATTTCTTAATTATCGCCTACAAAAGCGAGTACATCTGCAAAACAGAAATGCTTTTTGAGGAAAATGGAATCGTGCCAATATAAGTGGACCCCACACCCGTGCTCCAAAATGGGATCAAATCGGGTCTTAATAGTACGAAAAGTTAATCGGCGAGTTTCATAAAAAATGCCTTATAAACCACCTATTTTGAGAAGCCAGTTTAAGGTTCACAAAAGTTCCCATCCTATCCGCCCGATCGTTGACAATACCAATAGTGAATATCACAAATTAGCTAGCTTCCTACAATGTAAATTGAAAGAGAACTTTATGTTTGAAAAAAGTTATTCTGTCAAAAATTCGGCAGACCTGGCCAACAAAACCTAAACTTTAGCTTGTTCTGACCTCACAAATCCCGTACCATTTGATATTACAAGTTAGTATACTAACTTACCTGTTGGGTAGCCGATGGACATCATGGAAAACAACTTGTGATACCATAAAAAATTATCTGCCGCTGAGATTGATGAACTAATGGGTCTGTTACGCACCACCCTTAAATACAATTACTTCTCTTTTAATAATAAATTATATTCGCAAACCTGTGGTCTAGCTATGGGCAGCCCGTTAGCTGGTATCATGTCAGATTTTTACAAACTCAATGGAGCAGATGTTTTTTTCGGAATTATCTGGACCTGGCAAATAATATAATTTTCTATACGAGATATGTAGATGACTTGCTGTTTGTGTTTGAAGATTCCCATGAAGACCTAGAACTGTTATTTACCACTTTCAATAACCTCCATGAAAAAATCAGCTTCACGCAAGAAAATGACACAGCTGATAGGACCGTAGACTACCTCTATCTGACTCTATCCGTTATTGGCAACAAAATAGATTTCAATATTATTCGAAAAGCAACCTATTCCGACAACGTCATCCCAGCTGATTCCACCCATCCTCTGGCCCATAAAATGGCCTTCTTTCACTCGAGTATCCATCGAGTCCTTTCCATTCCGCTTTCGCCAGACAATTTACAGAACGAATTAAAGGTCCTCGAAAACATCGCACAGAATAATGGATATAATCCCAGCATAGTGAGACAGTTGTTTAACAAACAAAAAAAAAAAAAAAACAAAAAAAAGAAGGAAGACTACCACCCTTTCCAGTCAACTAAATACATATCAGTTCCCTTTATAGGTAACGTATCCTACAAGGTAGGTCGTTTATTAACCTCCGACGGGGGGAGTCGCGCGGACCGTGATAAGACGCCATAGACCGCACGGCTATCCCGCACGGCCCATCTGCGACTAGAAGCGGTGATGGAACACGAGGATCTACATTTTCTGAACATCTTGTTCAAATGGCCCATGGTCCCAAGCCTCTAAAAGATGCAGATCTTTTGCATAATGAAGTCAAAGGATGTATGTTAGACACCCTTGAACAATTGCAATTTTTTAAACATCTTATTATTGATACAGAAAATTTACTTAATGGTCAGCTGCAACTAAAAAACAAATTATTTCGATGGATTTAAAACTTTACTCCAGTGGAGTTGACCCATGGTCCGCTGTTTCCTATCTGCTTTGTCCCTTTATTATAGTGCGTTTGTTCTTTGTGTCTTCATATATATTTTGTTTTATATTGGTAATGACACCAGTTGCAAAGGTGTTTCTTAATTTGCCTGTTTTATGTTAAAGATATTTCATGCTTCTTATGCCTGTGTCTCCCATACTAATTTATTACTTATTGTAGTGGGGTTTTACCCTCTTATTACAATATTTGAATGTAAATTTTCTCTAGCGCTCGCGCATGCACTGGGCCGCTGGCCGAGCCTCGCCGTGGAACTGCTCGCGACGCCTATTTTCCTTGTTGTTTACGTGTGACCCTTATTCCTGGCCCGGCGTAGCTCCGTCTACCTTTTTCTTATTGTTTTTAGTATTGACAGATATAATCTTATGATTATGCGTCTTTATTCTGCATTAGTTTTATTCTGTGACGTGGCCAACGTTTGGCCCTCAAAATAATTTAATTTTCGTAAGGGTTGGGGAAGGAGACCAGACAGCGAGGTCATCGGTCTCATCGGACTAGGGAAGGACGGGGAAGGAAGTCAGCCGTGCCCTTTCAAAGGAACCATCCCGGCATTTGCCTGGAGCGATTTAGGGAAATCACGGAAAACCTAAATCAGGATGGCCGGACGCTGGATTGAACGGTCGTCCTCCCGAATGCGAGTCCAGTGTCTAACCACTGCGCCACCTCGCTCTGTAATTTTCGTAAGTATCACGATTTTTCTTATTATGAAATCATTAGATGGATGATGTATTTCAGTGTTTAATATATGTCCGTATGGGTTAATTTCTAGGTTCTGAAGAAGATACCCTTATTGGTATCGAAACCTAGGTAAACTAAAAAATCTTACCTTGCCACTGTAGGCTAAATTTCTTACTGTCTGAACCATTCACGGTTGCTGAAGCGCTGCATTATGTTAAAGATTTGCATGATATATAACTTAAAGGAGTAGAACATGACACATTTACAAATGCTGTGCAAAACAAAACTTCACGCTAACAACAACAAAACTATAGAAAATACCGAAAAATGCTTATGGTGGTCCCTAGTGCGCATGACTTCGTGTGACTCTAAAATCAGTCACTAAACTGAAGTACCGAAAAAAATATTGTGTTTCTAGGGACACTATCCTCCAATCGTCCCTGCTCTGGACGCAAAGCTATCTTCTTCTTAGCATCCCAAAACCGATTGAGAAAGTGTAAAGTTTTGTCTCGTCATTCTCGTTACATAATGCTAGAACGGGCGCTGATGATAGCGCCTCCATAAGGAAAGGAAAAGATGTTTCTTAGGCCTCGTTCCAGGAAATTTGGCGTCCCCCTGTAGTTGTTCTTGCGAGGGTATGCCTTGTTACAGAAGTTGTTTATGAATCCCCGGTAGTACGTGCACATTCCGAGGAAGCTTCTCACAATTCGAATGCGCTGACGAGTCTGAAAATCTGTGACTGCTCTTATTTCCTTTGAATCGGGACGGACTCATTGCCATTCTCTAGGTACCCCAATATTTTTATATGTTTATAAATATATAACACTGAACCCTGTCACTTTTTCAAATAGTTGTTTGTTAGTCCATGAACCGGTTTTCTAAACTTTTCAGACTCATCTTCAGATGGTTTTCCGGAAGTTACATATCTATTTCAGCCATAATGCTGGGTTATGGTTCTATGACAAGAAGATGGAACATGATATAATGCATCGCCATGAGTATTGTTCATCTGTCGATATGGATCCCAAATTTAGTTTTGTACTTACTACGACGGTATGGGTGTCTTTTCTTCGTTAGTATCCATCTGCCTGTTTCTATTGTGATGGCCACTTGGCACCACATCACACAATGGAACAATAAATATTCAAAAAAACTGACTGGTTGCAGTTTTATGGATAAGCTGTTTATTTCTTAGTGGATGAAGACACACTTTCTCGGATTCAGGAGGAGACCTGCAGTCTGGACACGCTTCAGATGTGTAACAGGTGGCTTACGTGTTTTTCAAATGTCTTCGAAAATTCATCATAAGTTCTAAGGTGGGTGGAAGATTATTGTTGAGTCCTGCGGTCGGCAGGAAAGAACTAACGATCTAGTGTGAACATACTTTATTTAACTAAAACGCCTTCTTGGAGTGCACTACTTTCCAAACTGAAGAACAACAAGAAACACAATAATTCTTTTGGTGGCAAAAGCCAGATAAAAGTTGCAACACAATGAAAAGAAATAGTAACAACCAAAATACTACGTTACACAATTCCAAACTGGCGTTACGCCCAACAAGATACAAATTTGTACAGAAGAGTACGGCGAGTGTCTACTGGGCTACAGCCGGCGTAGCTATTGGATGGAGCTGTCCTAGCTGTACGTACACACTGCTGATCTCATTCTGCTGGCGTGCTTGTAACACCGATTCTGCGGAGTACTACACTTAGTCACATTAATTCTAATTGGGGGACCTCTGTCACATGGCTTTCCACGAAATAGTGCCGTGTTTATGCGGGAAGTCTTTTGATGTTTACATTCACAGGCGATGTTTTGAATATGTTCTCTTGAAAGGAGGTCGGCAGCCCACCTTGCTTGTCTGTTGTGTGGGCCCTCTAACTGATAAGGAGCCGCTACGACATTTACGTCGTTCAAACAGCATTACTTTGAACTCATTTAGGTCGTCAGGAGTTATGAAGGCAATTAGTTTCGTCAACCTTGATCTGCCAGTAGCCTACCTGCATATTCATCGTTGAGAAATACTTTACTCCTTTCAGGAAGTTAGGGTGTCATCAATGCAGGGGCTAGACATCTTTGCCGGCCGGCCTGGCCGAGCGGTTCTAGGCGCTACAGTCTGGAACCGCGCGACCGCTACGGTCGCAGGTTCGAATCCTGCCTCGGGCATGGATGTGTGTGATGTCGTTAGGTTGGTTTGGTATAAGTAGTTCTAAATTCTACGGGGCTGATGACCTCAGATGTTAAGTCCCATAGTGCTCAGAGCCATTTGATTCATTTTTTTTCTAGACACCTTTTTCCGCGATTTTCTTCAAGCGTAAGCAGTCGAGGCAGAAACACCACGTGCCGTCCTTCTTCACAAGGCCCACAGGAGACGTTGAAGGATTCCCTGTAGGTTCAATAATGTGATCTTGCACTATCTTCTCGACTTCCTCCGTGATTATCTGTAGTTCAAAATGGTTCAAAAGGCTCTGAGCGCTATGGGACTTAACATCTGAGGTCATCAGTCCCATAGAACTTAGAACTATTTAAACCTAACTAACCTAAGGTCATCACACACATCCGTGCCCGAGGCAGGATTCGAACCTGCGAACATAGCAGTCACGCGGTTCCGGACTGAAGTGGCTAGAACCGCTCGGCCATCGCGGCCGGCTATCCGTAGTTCAGCCGGCAACATCCTTTATAAGCGCTGCCTAAATGGTGTATGATGCCTAGTGTTGATACGCTGTTTTATCATGGGCCGTTTGCTTTCTTTTTCTCCCTCCTGCATTTGAAAGCATCCCATACTTGACGTAGAATGGACATCACTCTCGATTGACGATTAGAGCTCGTCTTATTGAACATGGCGGGGTAACAACGTCTTCAGTGGCAAACAAACGACAAGAGCAGTCTTTGTTATGTTTGGATGCTGGAATACCTTCGTCAATCTCGAGCTCCATTGCCAACAGGCTGTCACTGCTTGTGATGCCTACAGGCAGTTCTATCTGAGAATAACATTATGACTACATTACTCATTGATTCGAAGGACTGTGCCTATCATTGATAGATATTCCTGCAATTCATGTTCCTGTCGATTGCACATATTTCCCATTTTCGACTTTCAGTACAGTCGCTTTCGTGTCACAGAACATTGTCTTCATGACGAAAAGCGTCCGAGATCACAGGAAAGGAAGGTAGAGGCTGGCTGTCGATTATGGCGTCAGTGAGAATTCCTGACATCTTAGTGACTGTCCTCCACAGAGGATATGCATCTGCAGCGGCCTCATCTGCATAGATGTTCGCCCCTCGTAGTTTTCCTGAAGTTGGCGGCTTAGCGACCGCCTGGTACCTGTATTCGGCGATGGGTAATGGCTAAGGCACGTTGGAGCGCAGCCTCGTCCTGGTTACGGCAGCGAGGTTCGTGCAGCATGTCGACTATAACCTTCAGTTGACTGGAGTGAACAGAACTGTTGTGATGATTGACGACTAGTAGTCTAAACCTCATCTTCCTCTGCAGCAGCGTACAACGCGTTCAGAGCGTCCACTGGCTTGTTGTCCTCTGTCCCCCAAATGTCTGCTCTTCTGCGGGGCTTTGTACTTGGGGATGAAGTTACTTATAACAGCGTTGGTCGAATGTTGAGTTTTCGTTTGACAGTTGCGGTGGAAGTCCGAGATTGCCGAGTCCTTCCTTCATGGCACGTTCGACTAGCGGTGGCGATTAGTGCTAAGGACTGATACACTTCTTCGGCATTCTGTTCTACCTCCTGACGTGTGGGATCGACATTTATGGCTTCTATCTTTTGTATAATCGGTCCGACACTTCTAACTGCCGTGGACTGCTGTATCACTCCTCTCACTATCTAAGGTATGAGAGAGGCAAGCTCATGGTGGTCTTCCACAGCTGCTATAGTAATTACATTCAACAATCGGTCGTACTTCTTTCGTGCGACTCTTCTCTGTGGCATTTCTTTGTTTCACTGGCACCAATTGATGAATTCCTCGGTCGTTGTGACATCCTTTACCAGAAGAACTATGTATATGAGTTACTGTATGTTACTTGTTTCATGGAGAGCGATATATTGTTAGCTTTTTTCATGTTCGGATTCACGATTTGGCGTAGGGACATAACATTTTGTATGTACGAGTGTGTCCTTTCCCCATGACATTTGACCTCTTTTCAATTGTTTTGCCGTTAATCGGACTTGCAGTTCATATCGTGAAAAGTTTTCTTCATTTCAACCTGGAATTTATCTCATCATATAAAATTATCTTCTTTGTTCTCGAACCACTGCTGGGCTGTGCCTTCTAAGTTCAGGTACACATTTGCAAGACACATCATGTCATCCCACCTATTGCATCTGGCGACTCTGCCGAATCCTTTCAGCCATTTCGTCGAGTACTGACCAGCTTCTTCAGAAAACACTGAAGAATGTCTAACGTGCAGCTGACTTATTACTGTTTTGGAATCCATCAGTCGCTTGAATATAAAGATCTTAGGAACGATGTAGTGCTTGTATTTTGGTTCCTGTCCACGTAGGTGAAGGTTTCTACTTTGCCTAATTCGAGCCACAGCGAAGGTAGGGGCATCAATCAAACACAACACTTAGAACTGAAAGCTCGTTTATTGTCGACACCAACGTGCAGCCAGAATACAACCTAAGTCCTAGACGGAGAGTGCATCTATTTATACAAACGTGGAATAATCCAGATGCTGGTATTCGTACAAATCAGGAGTACTATAGAATACACTACCATTACAAAGACAAGATGCCTCAAGAACTTTTCATAAATGATAAGTACTAAATAACATATAGTTGCGACTTGACGAGTCTGAACTAGTGACCCGCAGCGACGCTATTCACCATGGTACACTACATGCATCACCACAGCTTGTGCCACTAGTGATTATGTTTCATATCCTCATTTCCTGTAATCTCTACTTCTTTATCAACAAAAGTTATAAATGTGGGTTAACCATGGATTTATGATTCAGGTTATTGGGCTACCTTACCTTCCATTTATACCTATCTCTAGTATCTAGAATTACTAGTATGATTTTGCAAGAATCCCTTTTTACTTGTTCCTTCTTGATGTAACCCTCAAAAAAGTTTATCACCACCAGCGTGTCTGCGAACGTGTGTGCGTTAGATGGAATGATGATGATGATGATGAGCGTTTGGCGTCATTGGCCGGGAGGCCCCTCGCGGGGCAGGTCCGGCCGCCATATCGCAGGTCTTATTACATTCGGCGCCACATTGGTCGACCTGCACGCCGGATGGGGATGAAATGATGATGAACACAACACAACACCCAGTCCCTGAGCGGAGAAAATCTCCGACCCAGCCGGGAATCGAACCCGGGCCCAGAGGACGGCAATCCGTCACGCTGACCACTCAGCTACTGGGGCGGACGTTAGATGGAAGAAGATAAGGAATGAAAGAATAAGCCTTGTGAAACAAAAAAAAATTTTGTATGAGACAGAAACAAAACAGTAACTGAAATAAAGGCATTCTGTTCGTATGTGCACATCTATGAAACAAATATCTGATGCTGGATAACAGTCAATGCGATATTTGTTCTCCCTGTGCATTGTAACATGTTTGGATCCTCATTGTCATGCTGTTCCATTCTTCTACAGCAGCCCTTCTGAGGTAGCCCAGTTTGTCAGGAGGGTTCCTACGACATACTGGAACTTTTGGCCCCAAGAGTGCTCAGTCGGGTTCATGTCAACAGGTTCCGCAGATCAGTCCATTCATTTGATTCCTGACTCCTAGAGACCTGTGTCCACGATGGAGTTGCAGTGTGTTTGTGTATTATTATTTACAAAGACAAAACTGTCACCGAAATTATAACTGTGGGGTCGGACAATATGTTAGAAGTTCCTGCTTTAATGCTGAACAACTCTCAAATTATCCTCGATAGCTATGAGAGGCGAGCAACATATGCATGTCATAATGACGCAAAATGTGAATGACGCATTTTCCTGTTGAACCTGTGGATCTACGTGCTTCATACATCCATTGATACCTAGCTGCCCCAGCATTCAACCACGACGATCATTAGGTGTCAGACAAATCCTGCACTCGCCGATGAGGAGAATCCGACGCTATTGTTACGAGTTCCATTGCAACTGTTTCCTAGTCCTCCTCCTTTACATTCTACATTGCTGGGAAGTTGAGCCTAGCAACTAAACTGACTGTGTGAACACTGTATCGTACTATCTGAATCGACACAGTCGTCCCACATACCTGATGAGAGGCAGCATGCAGATACGTTGCATTCTCCTTAGGATAGTCACAACCTATAACTTGTAAGTGATGGTCGTCAGCTGGTCTATTGACTGCAGATGATCACTACGTGGCAGATCTTCAATATATTGAGACTCATGTTAGTGGCAGAACGTTCGAATAATGTTGCTGTGACGGGCAGCTTCTCCAACCTTTATTGCCGAAAATCGTAAAGTGATAATGCGTACTTGATCTAAGAGTGAAATGGTCTTTCGATACATGTTGACATATATGGTACACCAGTTAGACGGTCCAGTTCTCACTGGAGACATAGCGCGCTGTACTAATAGACAATATGATGGTTTAATTTTACCTCTGGTGCACACTAAGTCTGTACATAGTCATTTCGCGTTGCCTGAAAAGTATTGAGAAACAGATTTCAGATCCAAAAGGAAGACACAAACCTTTAAGTTATGTGAGTAGTGAAAAATTATTAGAACTTTTCCAAAGCAACAAATCACTAATCACTGACGGTTTCTGACAAATTTTCAGGCAAGGAAACTGGAAGTTACAGTGCAGAAAATGGAAATGAAACATCGTCGCCATGGTCGTGTTGTCAGCTAATAGTGTTTGTAGTGTTAGATTAAGAGGAAACGTGTGCATAGTGTGTGCAGTGATCGGTGCTGAGAAATGAATGAACATTATACTACGAAGTGTGAACCATGGATGAATAAACTGGTACTACTACTACTACTACTACTACTACTAATAATAATAATAATAATAATAATAATAATAATAGTAATACATTTCTTAACATGTTCCTCCTCCATCATTAATTCAGAACCCTGTCTTTCAATACTGAAGTTTTGTTTGGTACTAGCTTTTTGTTTACACATTTCTTACAAACAGATGTTACTTCTCCTTTTTCTACCAAACTGCACAACATTTTTAACTTCCGTACATTTCTTAGTGGTTTTCACAACTCCCACATATATATGTATAAATCATAAAAATTGTCTTGTCTTTGGCTTCTAATTCTTCGGGACGGGTTTTGTAATCATGAACAACACTATACAAGCTACATCTACATCTACATCTACATTTATACTCCGCAAGCCACCCAAAGGTGTTTGGCGGAGGGCACTTTACGTGCCACTGTCATTACCTCCCTTTTCTGTTCCAGTCGCGTATGGTTCGCGGGAAGAACGACTGTCTGAAAGCCTCCGTGCGCGCTCGAATCTCTCTAATTTTACATTCGTGATCTCCTCGGGAGGTATAAGTAGGGGGAAGCAATATATTCGATACCTCACCCAGAAACGCACCCTCTCGAAACCTGGACAACAAGCTACACCGCGATGCAGAGCGCCTCTCTTGAAGAGTCTGCCACTTGAGTTTGCTCAACATCTCCGTAACGCTATCACGCTTACCAAATAGCCCTGTGACGAAACGCGCCGCTCTTCTTTGGATCTTCTCTATCTCCTCCGTCAACCCGATCTGGTACGGATCCCACACTGACGAGCAATACTCAAGTATAGGTCGAACGAGTGTTTTGTAAGCCACCTCCTTGGTTGATGGACTACATTTTCTAAGGACTCTCCCAATGAATCTCAACCTGGCACCCGCCTTTCCAACAATTAATTGTATATGATCATTCCACTTCACATCGTTCCGCACGCATACTCCCAGATATTTTACAGAAGTAACTGCTACCAGTGTTTGTTCCGCTATCATATAATCATACAATAAAGGATCCTTCTTTCTATGTATTCGAAATACATTACATTTGTCTATGTCAAGGGTCAGTTGCCACACCCTGCACCAAGTGCCTATCCGCTGCAGATCTTCCTGCATTTCGCTACAATTTTCTAATGCTGCAACTTCTCTGTATACTACAACATCATCCGCGAAAAGCCGCATGGAACTTCCGACACTATCTACTAGGTCATTTATATATATTGTGAAAAGCAATGGTCCCATAACACTCCCCTGTAGCACGCCAGAGGTTACTTTAACGTCTGTAGAGGTCTCTCCATTGAGAACAACATGCTGTGTTCTGTTTGCTGAAAACTCTTCAATCCAGCCACACAGCTGGTCTGATATTCCGTAGGCTCTTACTTTGTTTGTCAGGCGACAGTGCGGAATTGCATCGAACGCCTTCCGGAAGCCAAGCAAAATGGCATCTACCTGGGAGCCTGTATCTAATATTTTCTGGGTCTCATGAACAAATAAAGCGAGTTGGGTCTCACACGATCGCTGTTTCCGGAATCCATGTTGATTCCTACAGAGTAGATTCTGGGTTTCCAAAAACGACATGATACGCGAGCAAAAAACATGTTCTAAAATTCTACAACAGATCGACGTCAGAGATACAGGTCTATAGTTTTGCGCATCTGCTCGACGACCCTTCTTGAAGACTGGGACTACCTGGCTCTTTTCCAATCATTTGGAACCTTCCGCTCCTCTAGAGACTTGCGGTACACGGCTGTTAGAAGAGGGGCAAGTTCTTTCGCGTACTCTGTGTAGAATCGAATTAGTATCCCGTCAGGTGCAGTGGACTTTCCTCTGTTGAGTGATTCCAGTTGCTTTTCTATTCCTTGGACACTTATTTCGATGTCAGCCAATTTTTCGTTTGTGCGAGGATTTAGAGAAGGAACTGCAGTGCGGTCTTCCTCTGTGAAACAGCTTTGGAAAAAGGTGTTTAGTATTTCAGCTTTACGCGTGTCATCCTCTGTTTCAATGCCATCATCATCCCGGAGTGTCTGGCTATGCTGTTTCGAGCCACTTACTGATTTAACGTAAGACCAGAACTTCCTAGGATTTTCTGTCAACTCGGTACATAGAATTTTACTTTCGAATTCACTGAACCCTTCACGCATAGCCCTCCTTACGCTAACTTTGACATCGTTTAACTTCTGTTTGTCTGAGGGGTTTTGGCTGCGTTTAAACTTGGAGTGAAGCTCTCTTTGCTTTCGCAGTAGTTTCCTAACTTTGTTGTTGAACCACGGTGGGTTCTTCCCGTCCCTCACAGTTTTACTCGGCACGTACCTGTCTAAAACGCATTTTACGATTCCCTTAAACTTTTTCCGTAAACACTCAACATTGTCAGTGTCGGAAGAGAAATTTTCGTTTTGATCTGTTAGGTAGTCCGAAATCTGCCTTCTATTACTCTTGCTAAACAGATAAACCTTCCTTCCTTTTTTTATATTCCTATTAACTTCCATATTCAGGGATGCTGCAACGGCCTTATGATCACTGATTCCCTGTTCTGCACTTACAGAGTCGAAAAGTTCGGGTCTGTTTGTTATCAGCAGGTCCAAGATGTTATCTCCACGAGTCGGTTCTCTGTTTAATTGCTCGAGGTAATTTTCAGACAGTGCACTCAGTATAATGTCACTCAATGCTCTGTCCCTACCACCCGTCCTAAACATCTGAGTGTCCCAGTCTATATCTGGTAAATTTAAATCTCCACCTAATACTATAACATGCTGAGAAAATTTATATGAAATGTATTCCAAATTTTCTCTCAGTTGTTCTGCCACTAATGCTGCTGAGTCGGGAGGTCGGTAAAAGGAGCCAATTATTAACGTAGCTCGGTTGTTGAGTGTAACCTCCACCCATAATAATTCACAGGAACTAACCACTTCTACTTCACTACAGGGTAAACTACTACTAACAGCGACAAACACGCCATCACCGGTTGCATGCAATCTATCCTTTCTAAACACCGTCTGTGCCTTTGTAAAAATTTCTGCAGAATTTACCTCTGGCTTCAGCCAGCTTTCTGTATCTATAACGAATTCAGCTTCGGTGCTTTCTATCAGCGCTTGAAGTTCCGGTACTTTACCTATGCAGCTTCGACACTTTACAATTACAATACCGATTGCTGCTTGGTCCCCGCATGTCCTGACTTTGCCCCGCACCCGTTGAGGCTATAGCCCTTTCTGTACTTGCCCGAGGCCAACTAACCTAAAAAACCGCTCAGTCCACGCCACACAACCCCTGCTACCCGTGTAGCCGTTTGCTGCGTGTAGTGGACTCCTGACCTATCCAGCAGAACCCGAAACCCCACCACCCTATGGCGCAAGTCGAGGAATCTGCAGCTCACACGGTCGCAGAACCGTCTCAGCCTCTGATTCAGACCCTCCACTCGGCTCTGTACCAAAGGTCCGCAGTCAGTCCTGTCGACGATGCTGCAGATGGTGAGCTCTGCTTTCATCCCGCTAGCGAGACTGGCAGTCTTCACCAAATCAGATAGCCGCCGGAAGCCAGAGAAGATTTGTCACATGTTTTTTTCGTGGACTCTTTATGACAGACTTCTTCGCCATACTACGCAAAGAATCGCGCCACATCTAGGTTTCGTTCAAGGCAAGCAGAAAGATTAAAGTTGATTCGTCTGCTGCGATGTTGAAAGAACGTACTAAATGTAAAAGAAGTATTGTTGCTGTAGTACTTATTCGGAAAACATTGTACTTCAAGCATAAAAAATAAAACACCTCAACTTTCGGATTCTCATGTTTTTCACCGTGCAATAGTTCTCAAACTATTACAGGGATACGATTGGTTAAAAATATTTGATTGTTTCAAATTTTCTCACAACACAGCCTGATGATTACATGGTTAGTTTTTCGTGCTGGTCATATTTATTACGATACTTCAAAGTTGAGAAACTCACTACCCGTTCGAAAAATTTGCAGTGACGTAAGAGTGCGAAATGGGATTGGTAATTTGAGGGAAGCAGGAACTGGCGGATGAAATAGTCGTCTTGTTACCTCAACAGCCTTAGAAGTATTTCAAGCTCTTGTGCACTCATCTGCAAAATATTTCTGAATCCCATTCTAGAAGATCGTGCCCATGTCTTAATGATCTTCAAAATGCCTATATCTTTATCTCGGCAGTGGAGATTCGTTTACCAGACTTCTGTATAATCTGAAAGTGTCCCAACAAATAATATCTTTCACTCCACTACACAAAGACTCGTGATCGTATCTACACATATCAAAAAAGGTTTTGCACCAGCCCGGTTCCCAGAGCTCCTGAAGATAGACGTTGAATGTGAATATTGAATCACAGACACAGTCCCTTTTACTGTTCAGAGATGTCACTAAACTCGCCCAAAGATGTAAACAACCATGCATGAGCAGCACCTATTAGACGGAGGGGTCCGACAGCCTATCAGTTCTAGTCATTCCACCAGGAAGGAGGTATACGGCTCGTGTTGTCTGTAGTTCAACGATGCCTAGACGGTCAATTCCGCGGTTCGATTGCGTCCGCATTGTTACTTTGTGCCAGGAAGGGCTCTCAACAAGGGGAGTGTCCAGGCGTCCCGGAGTGAACCAAAGCGATGTTGTTCGGACAAGGAGGAGATACAGAGAGACACGAACTGTCGATGACATGCAACGCTCAGGCCGCCCAAGGGCTACTACTGCAGTGGATGACCGCTACCTACGGTTTATGGATCGGAGGAACCCTGACAGCAACGCCACCATGTTGAATAACGCTTTTTGTGCAGCCACAGGACGTCGTGTTACGACTCAAACTGCGCACAATAGGCTGCATGATGCGCAACTTCACTCCCGACGTCCATGGCGAGGTCCATCTTTGTAACCACGACACCATGCAGCGCGATGCAGATTGGCCCAACGACATGCCGAATGGACCGCTCAGGACTGGCATCACATTCTCTTCACCGACGAGTGTGTCGCATGTGCCTTCAACCATACAATCATCGGAGACGTGTTGGGAGGCAACCCGGTCGCTCGACTAGAGTGGTCAGCATGTTCTCCTGAGATGACCCCTATCGAACATGCCTGCGATAGATAGAAAAGGGCTGTTTATGGATGACGTGTCCCGCCAACCCCTCTGAGGGATCTACGTCGAATCGCCGCTGAGGAGTGGGACAGTCTGTACCAACAGTTCCTTGATGAAATTGTGGATAGTATACCACGACGAATACAGGCATGCACAGTGCAAGAGGACGTGCTACTGGGTATTAGAGATATCGGTGTGTACAGCAGTCTGAACCACCACCTCTGAAAGTCTCGCTGTATGATGGTACAACATGCAATGTGTGGTTTTCATGAGCAATAAAAAGGGCGGAACTGATGTTTATGTTGATCTCTATTCCAATTTTCTGTACAGGTTCCGGCACTCTCGGAACCGAGGTGATGCAAAACTTTTTTTGATGTGTGTATGTTTGACTCAAGAAAAGCAGGAAGCTAAAAGATGAGTCAGCTGCCGCACTGCTATAAAACTTCCTTTATACTCGTACAAACGAAGTAAAGCTGCATCCCATGCTACGTTTAATTCTATGAATAAACAGCTGAAAACCACAGATTTTGGATTCTCACGTCTTTTCGCTATGCAGTTAATCTGAAACAATTACATTTAACGGGATGTCACTAAGGCGACTTGAATATCCCTAACCTCTTATCCAATCGGGGAAAGAGAAGGGACATATGGTGTAACGTGGAATCCATATTTTTGAGAGGTGAAAACGATATGAAAAGATGGAGTAAAAAAAATGATCCAGCTGGAATTCGAGCCCACAATGTTTCACTTTTCAGGGAAACACTCTAACACGTTTTTTTCTTAACTTTTTTTCGGGACTCAGACACTCATTTCCCGCTTATCGCGAGCAGTTGTACGACGTTAATACTTTTTTATTCTAATTACCTTACAGCCTGCTACTCAAAATAGAATGTAACCAAATCAGAGTTAATCCTACATGGCTTCCGCCACTTAAAAAATAAAATATTTTCATTTCCAGTCGTTGTGTGCAACAATTTTTTGTGTATATTTTATTTACTAAAAAAACAAGATAAACAGGGCCACAAAAATTAAATAAACTGTTTAACAATACACATGGAAAGGTACCATGTCGAGAATACCACGAGGACCAGTTAATTCATCTGACACCTTCACAACAAAATACAATGTTCAACATATTGGCGAATACGTCGTGATACTTTGGCAGGCGCAAACACTTCCAATACGCAGTGGCCTTGTTGGTGGATGGAGAATGGTTCCCTCCCCCCCCCCCTCCCCCATCTACAATGTAATGAACACTGTAGTCCAACACGTATGCAATTGTAAGTCACTTTGCCCACGGAAAGCAGGAGTCTGGATGCATAGGACATCAGCCTAAAAGGCAGTCTCACCAGATCGAGTTAGAAACGCTAATTGTTTTTTGACACAGTGGCATTTCGCATCGTGACCATAACAGGTAAATTTATGTTGTAGCGTGTCTATGGCGGGACAGCGACTGCACTGATCCGTGACACTTAGTCCAATACAAAATAGACGGTCATTGGTGGATAATGGATTTTGTACCACTTGATACCACGAGGCCGCTACCGTCATTGGTAGAACAGAAATGCTAATATGAAATCACACAGTCTTCCAAGAAGTGTTATGCGATACCCGTTTAACAGGTGCAGTACAGCCGATTCCTCTCCTGCGCAATAACAAAAATATGGTAGTGAGATACTGCCAATGTAGAATGTGAGTCCCCAGATAACTGACAGCAGTACAAAATTAACTGACATGTTTTAACTGGAAATTTATACGACCAATGTCGGTATGGGGCTCAAGACTGCCCTGCAGTGCGGGCAGTAAAATAACCGAGACGTGAATGCATAAACTGCACGGTGCACCGAAAAATAACGGAGACGCTTTCCTTTGAACATCGGGAAGTCCCAAACCTCCGAGAGAACGCGCACGTGCAACAATCTCATATCGCAATCGAAAAATGTGATGCTTCCATGAAAACGGCTAGACAGCTGGTTTAGTTGTCTAGCCATCATCTTGAGAAGGGGAAACTTCTGACCGATTTAACACGCTTTGCACAAGACGCAGGTATCCAAGTTCCGAACTTTCTGAAGCGGAACGCATCTGATGTTCCACAACTGCATTTTGTATATCCTCCGTAACAGACTGGCAACGAAGTGTAATCATTTGGAGTGGAGAACGTTCAATTACGACTCCCAAAGTTACGTGTTTATCGACCACCGCCGCCCACGAAATGACAGCATTATCAAAACCCCGTAAATTCATCATTCGACATTTGCCTTCGTTGATGCAAGCACCAGATACAAGGCAAAAAATATCGAAGGTAGCTGTCAGCAATGGAATCTCAGCGGGAGAACGTAGTAACTCCAACACATCGTTCGCGTATGTGCGCACCGAGAACGTCTCGCCCAAGACTGTCCATCCTTGTAACTGAGCGACGATTTTTCTAAGAAGGGGCTCAAGTGATAGAACAAACAAAGACATTGAAAGTGGACTTTCCCTAGGAAAATCCCTACGGATGATAATCGGTGCTATCAGTTGGCCAATTGACCGCTATGGACATCCGTAACTAAATTGTACTGGAGCCTGTGCGTGTCAGTTGTGAACCCAACGGCTTCCAGTACCTGAAACGCCTTGTCAAAATCCAAACATTCCACACATTCAGGAATAGAAGTGAGAGAGGCCACCGACATCACATGCCGATACTCAGTTACCAGGGTTCGGAATAGTACCACCATTATTACAACTTTGATGGTCAGCAACAATTTTCCCAAGCGACGCAGACCGCCAGCTAAGTATCGCCCTTACCACTGTCTTATAATCAGAATTTAATATGGTAATCGGGCGAAATTTATCAGTTGTTGCCTGACCAGAACTTTTAAGAATTAACAGAATTTTGCCCACTTTAAACAAATAGGGAACACCCCCCCCCCTCAACAATTCGTTCAAATGCGATGTAAACGTAGTATCCAACAAAGGCAATAAAGTCACATAAAACTCTTTAGGCAGATCATCCAACCATAGCGACTTGCAAGAAGTCGATCTGACAATAAATTCGTAGATATCGTCACACTGAAATGCATCTAAAAACGCAGCGTTATGAACAGATGTACGTCTATGATTAACGGCTCGAAAAAACCACCTGTCGCGTGTGTTTTGAAGTAACAGTCACCGTACAGTGGTTTGTGATGTTGGCGGGAATGACACCGACAGACAAAATCCTATCACGCAACCACTCACATAAATAAATGTGTCAAGTCTACTGCTAGAAGTAGGAGCACAACAGGCAAATCTAACAAGAGTCGAATATTTACAGATACAAACATATTGCACTTTCAAGCAACGAACTAAGTCATGCAATTCCCGACAGAAATTAAAACTGGGAGACTAATTTACAGGAAGCAATACACAGTTAAAATGACTACCTATCAAAATGTTCAGTGAACTTTTCCGTAAAAAATAAACCCCCTCTTCATTATAAAATCGAGTACGGTCCAAATTGCTTACAGAACTGGATGGTGCATAAAAGGAGACTCAAGGTAGGGTGAATAAAAAAGTACATTATATTCTTCCACTATTATCAAGAACTTCAGTCCCTTCAATAGGAAATACCCTGCCTAAAAAGCAAAGCTGTCCAAGTGGAACATTCGGGAGCCACATTAATCGAGGAATACGACATCCTTACAGCAGTCGTAGATAAATTTAAGCAACGAAGCGAGCCGCAGGTCCCGTTCCACTCTATTACCATTCAAAGAAAGAAACATATAAACCTCCGTACTTGAATAACAAGAAGCGAAATTCGATCTGCTGACCAACTGAATTGCGACATCAGTGTGTGTCAAGATCCACTGCTGAACTGATTGACGAGGCAGAGGCAAGCTCCCTACCTCTGGAATCTTTATGTTTCCTCTTTCTACGAGCCATCATGGACTCAGGCTGGGAGCGTTGTTTACAACTACTGCAAGGCAATACACCATCGGCATTCGCGTACGTAGGTGGTCGCTGAACATGAACCAAAGTAGGAGGCAAACAAGGAGCCGCAGAGGCCCACTCTGCGGGATGGGATCCTTGTAATTCAGATCGACGCACATGAGAGGCATTACATCATCTGGGTCGACAGGTAGTATTCGCTGGCCGCCAATCGCCTCCACTGGAATAACAACAGTTGGTCGTTACGACGTTACCTGAATGGGTGACATCAAGGAAATAAGTAATTTTAGGGGCGCCTCAATTTACTTCAGCTGAATGATTGGAACATCAGAAGGCTCAACGAATTCCCCATCCTTGGGTCGTTCCGGAGAATTTACCCCAACCGCGGGAGGAATGCTAGGAGAATCACTACAGGCCTCAGCAGCTGTTTCCATTAGGTCAGCGCGCCAATTGTAAAGTTGTGCAAGCTTTGTGCTTCTTCAAATTACTGCTGCTCTCTCTCGAGTTATGATGGCTGGTCGCTAGGTGGCAGTGGCATCTTTTCGCAACTTTACTTTAATTCATAGTAACTTAGACAATTTGAAAGAAATATTTATAGATTATATACTGAAATCTTCCACGTGAATGAGTGATTCGGTTGGTGAAAACCGGATCAAAATCCATATTGTAGTTCCTAAGATTAGTCTGCACATACAAGCGCACATGAAGAGGCGACTTGACTTACATTTACAAAGATTAATACGAACGAGAAAATAGAGTGGTAGCATACATTTTTAATTTCTTTAAACAAACTTTGATTAGGAGATATAAAAAGTAAATTGAAGGATGTTAAATGGTAACAGTTGTCGCTTCACGTCTATAAAATATATATGTAATCTACTCAAAGCTCCGTCTTGGACTGAAGTTAATATAAACTTATATTGTGACTCTAGATAACCTAATACTAATTAAATACAAAAATTAAATTTTAGGTACGGTAATAAAGAAAATACAATGCCTGACAGAAACAGTAAAGCACGTGGAAGACATGTTCGGATGTCAATGTAACTTTCCACTATCACACACCATCAGCTGTTATTATTAAAGCTGCAGTCCTCTGTGGAAGGTAGACAGGTCACCTGAGTGCATTAGTGTTGTTCCTGTCTAATTTTGTCACCAGACCTGCAGACCTGTTGGGGTATATGGGGAGCATGATAAGTGCCAGATGTTGAGTGATCATTGTGAAGGACGCGGAGAAACTGAGTACTAGTGCGTCACAGCATTACCAGCACCTGACTGAGTTTAAAGGGGCTTCATTGTGGTTCTGCTATTCGCCTGATTGTCGACTCGTGTAATATCCAGATCTGTGGGGCATTCGGGAGTGACAGTGGCTCGATGACGAGCTGTATGAGAACGAGAGTGCAGGTTCTGGTCCTCCCCTTTATAACCATTAGAGGGGATGATCGCCATAATGTGCACCAAGCATATAGTAACCTGTTAATATGTGCGCTGGCCATTCGAGAATACGTATTGGACTCCTTGAAACATTCTTCTTCATCTCGCACCAGTGTTTGCAGCAACGGGAGCGGGGAATTACCGTCCCATGTATAGGCTGCATGACCGAGAAACTTGCACTGCTGATGACTTGCGTCGGATTGAGCTAAGCAATGATTCGCGGTTCACACAATCCTGCATGACCATCGTTGGCGAATATGACGGCGACCTGTGGAGATGTCGTGTTCTTCCAATGTTTTGTAGCTGCACTGTGATGTTACTCCTGATATCCTGGTGTCTTGTTCACACATGGCACGTCTCTCTATGAACTGTCAGCGTGATGTAGGTGTACTCTTGCGTCCAGCAACGTCACCAGATGTGTCTCCGATAGAACATTTATGAGATCAGCTGTTAAGTCAACTCTGTCCCAGTGCCACTATTCGGGATATCAAGTACCAGTTGAAACACCTTGCCTCACGAGAGGACAAATGGCTTCATGAAACCCTTCAGAACGTAATTAGTGCTTGAAGTTACAATGAAATCCAGACCATTAGCTGCTTACAGATGTTGATAAACGTCAGCGGGGACAGTTTTGAAAATGTGGCTCCTACTGGGCCTCGAAACCGGGATCTCCTGTTTGCATGGCAGTCGCTCTATCCGACTAAGCCGTCGGGGATACAGAGGATAGTGCGACTGCAGGGACTTATCTCTGGCACGTTCCCCGTAAGACCCACATTCCCAGCTTATTGTCAGCACACTACATTTGTAGTGCCCCTGCTCACTATACTCATTACTCGCGGTACTCAGTCTACCGATTCCCGTACGATTTTGAGCAATGTGAGCGCATCCGCACTGAAGAAGATCATTGGCCGGCAAGACTTATCTATATGAAGATGGTATCTGTTCTTCCGGACATGTCCGAAAGAACAGATAGGATCTTCATATAATTAGTGCTTGTATCCAGGCCAGAGTGGGCACAATATATTACTGATAAGTGGGCTCACACTGACGAGTTTTTTTTGGAAATTTGACCCGATTCTGTAATCACTGACATACCATCACGTACCCCGTAAACTTTCATTTCGTTTCCTTCTCCCTTTTGGATGGTTCATTTATTTCGTCAAGCGCTGTAGTTATAAAATGCTGATTACAGCATATTACAGAAGGGCTAAAACAAAAGATCTAAAAAGATTGTCTGATTTTCAAGGACGAAAATATGCGTGGAATTTATACAGGATGTCACTCCTATCCACCGCTATTTGCGACTTAAGTGGTGTCAAGCGAGAGTTCATTGTAGGGCAGGGTGGAGGTCTGTTGTGTTTTCTGATAAAAGCTGGTTCTGCCTTGGTGTCAGTGAAGGCCCTGTGTTGGGCAGGAGGCCAATTGAGGTCCTGAAAACAATCTGTCTCCTTGGTAGACACACTGGACTAACACCTGAAGTTATTGTTTGGAGTGCGATTCCGTGTGACAGCAGGAGCACTTTAGCGGTTATCGCACGCACCCTGAAAGGAAATTTGTATGCTAACTTTGTGATTCGACCTCCTGTGCTGCCTTCACGAACAGAATTCCGGGGGGGGGGGGGGGGGCGGCCGGTTTGGCCGTGAGTTTCTAGGCGCTTGAGTCTGGAACCGCGTGACCGCTACGGTCGCAGGTTCGAATCCTGCCTCGGGCATGGATGTGTGTGATGTCCTTAGGTTAGTTAGGTTTAAGTAGTTCTAAGTTCTAGGGGACTGATGACCACAGATATTAAGTCCCATAGTGCTCAAAGCCATTTGAATTTGGAGGGGGGGTGTTTTCCAACAGAATAACGCTCGCCCACATCCGCTGTTGAAATCCAACATGCTCTACAGATTGTCAACATGTTGCCTTGGCCTGCTCGATCACCAGATATGTCTCAAAACTAGCACATACGGGACACTGGCGGACGACAACTCCAGCGTCTTCCAGAACCACCATTAATCATCCCGGTATTGACTGACCAAGTGCAACACGAATGAAACGCTATCCCACAAACTGACACCCAGTACCTTTACAACAAAATGCAGGTACGTTTGCATGCTTGGATTCATCATTCTGGCGGTTATACCGGATATTAATGTACCAGCAATGGCGTATCTCGCGCTTACAGTAGCATGTGATCTTGCAATGTTGATCACTTGAATATGTTACCTAGAAACATGTATTCCCGAAATTTCAACACTCAAGATCAATCATGTTTTGGTGCTGCGATTTCTTTCGGTCAATGTGTTTCCCATCTTCCTTTAGTGTTTGGCTATAGACCAGTATTAGAAAAGTTATGTAAATATATTTTATTTAGTTTTTTTACATGTGTGCACTGGTTTATTAACTTTTTAAAAAAAGGCGACACTTACTTTATGTTCCCACATACTTGCTGTGGTTGGTAATCTTTCTTTCAATGAGAACTCTCAAATTTATTCTTGAGCGACATGTTTTGTGTTGATATCTGGTTTATTAGCACATTTCCTATTCAGAAAAAACTAAGATCTTTGCGATAGCCCACTTATCGTGGAATGTTGCTTCACAAAAATATATGAAAAATGTATCCCAGTAAAGAATAGTAGTTCTCGCCATGAGAGCGCCTCCATTTCGCAACTTCCCTTCAGTCTGTCCTGTGAAGTTATGCTAGTTCTCATATCAGAGGCATATGAATCTTTGTTGCTGATATATTTCGTCAGTGCGGACAGTATAAGAAATTCACAGGTTCAGGTGTATGATATGAACAATGAACTTCCGGTACCCTTTCACACTATTAAACACCGACCAATAGCATGTCAAAGACACGAATCACGCGGCACACGAATTTCAATCATCAAAAAACTACAATTTCTTACTTTTCCCCAGGTTTTTCTACCAGTCTCTTTCATCTACAGCGTTTCGTTGATGATGCCCTTGGTCAACACCCATGCTTCCTTTTAGCGCACTACTTAATGGACAAGTATCGTAACAGTTGAAATGAACTTCAGTTTTTTCGTGTTCAGTTTTTTCTGTAGTTCTGATGCATTGTATTGTCCCCATTCCTCTAAACAGTGCACCACACGACGAACCTATAAGCATTCACAGACGTGGTATTGGAGGTGTATCACTCGGCACTAGAGCTCTAGGTAGTCATTCGCCCAATTTCGCCGGAAATTGCAGGAAATCCGGCTAGTGTGTTTTTTTTTTTTTAATTTTCAGTTTTATCGTGTAGAATATCATAGAATAGTATATGTCGTGCAGAATTATTTAAAAATAGTCATTTCTGTGGTAGTAATTTCATTAACACATCAATCATTACAGCAAACTTTTTTTCAAAAGAGTACTGCATTTGTTACATAATAGATGACAGAAACGTCTTAGTCGCTATCACTTGCATCACTTGCACCACTTTCGGGTGATATTTGTCGTAGATGCAACTGAAACACCAACTAGTAAAGCAGTATGCACACTTAATGACAGCCAGTCCCTTACAGGCACACGCATTTTTCAGAAGTGGTACCGGAAAACACAGTTTCTTTAAATTCTAAAAGACTGTTCTTTCTTCGATCAACTCCGATGTGAACTACGAGTATGTGATCATTCCCATGAAGGATCGTGCAGTAAATTTATACTGAGTAAAATAATGTATTTTTTATGGATCTTCCTTCAAAGTGGTTTCTCTATCGTTCTTTAGTAAGTTGGGAGCATTTCGATTTTTTTCGTCAAACTTTTAACCTACCTGTAAAACTTAAAAAATCACAGGGTTGGGAAAGTGGAGCGCAGAAGGGTGGTATAATTTCCGAATAATTTTGCATGACATACACTACGTAATGGCATACTGTAGTATGAAATTGAAAAAAAAGTACTCGGGCGTGATTTGAAACCATACCGGCTGCGTGGTAACACGCATCATTACTCACTGTACTACGCTCGCTTGGTCGAAACATGATTGATGTTACGGACATAGTTGATACGCATGAAACCCCAACATCGATTTCCTCGAAAAACTAGGCGCTGTTGCATGAACACTGCTAGGACAGATCCCCTTTGGCCGTGGCTAGCGCTGTGCTTCTGTGCTTAAATACAGGGGAGTGTACGTGGCTGGCTTCGGCACACAGCAATTTCTGTGAGCGTAGCGTAGACCACTGTCAGCATGAGTCAACTCCAGTGTAATTACTTGCGGACAGCGTGTTAATATCCTGGTCCGTTGCTGCAGGAGTTACGAAAGATATACATATAACTTTGAGTTTATGCTGTCGTACTCTTCAGTTCAAAGACTGGTTTGATGCACCTCTCCATACTAATCTGTCCTTTGCTCGCCGCTTCATCTCTGCGTAATTACAGCAACCTAAAGCAAAGTGGTCTTAATTTAGCTACCCTTCACCTTGACGATGGCTCTACGGTTATCAGGCGGAATATCGTGAGACGTAATATTGCTGTCCCAGATAAACGCGCCAGAGATGATGGAGCACCATTTGTGCCTGCTTACTGTGTTCAAGCCTTCGTCTTCCTCAACATATTTTAACTTATACTTCTCTTCAGCATTTCCCTCCATTAAAGTATTAATTATTCCTTGATGGCTCAGGATGTGTCGTATCAATTAATCTTTTCCTTTAGTCAAGTTTTGCAATTAAGCACTTTTAGTCCCAATTTCAGGCTCTGTATTTTCATTAAGTACCTTCAGCACTCTTCTGTAATACCTCATGTAAAATGCTTTTATTCTCTTCTTGTCTGTAATGTTTATCATCCATATTTCACTCCTATATAACAGTATTCTCTAGAGAAATATAAAATCTATATCCAGTATTCAGAAATTATTCTCTACATAAATATAAAATCTACATCCAGGGTTCAAAAATGTCTATTTTTGATAAATTTTTACATGCTATTTCCATTTTAAATGTTACATTTACTTTATTTCTGCGATTTTCCGCCCAAATAGCAAAACGCTGCTACTTTTACAATCTCATTTCCTAATTTAATTATTTCAGCATCACCTAACTGAATGAGGCTCTGTTACATTATCCGTCTTTTATTGATGTTCGTCGTGTTATTCGTTTTAAAGACATTATCCATTATATTTAACTGAACTTGTAAGCCCTTTACCGTCTCTGACAGAATCATCATAAGTTTTTATTTCTTTATCTGAACTTTAATTCGTTTTCCTCTTTTCTCCTTGGTGTCTTTTACTGCTTCCTCTATACACTGATCGAATAACAATGGAGGTAGGCTACAAGTTTGTCTCAGGATTTTCTTAGCAACTGTCTCCCTTTTGTATCCTTCGATTCTAAGAACCCCATTCTATTTTATGTACAAACTGTAAATAATCTTTTGCGTCTTGTATTTTATCTCTGTTAAAAATGTTGTCTCCTACCGAAAATTGACGAAAGCTTCTCTAGAAGTACAAATGCTGTGAATGTGAGTTTGTTTTCTTAAATCTATCTTCTGAGACAAAAAGTAGTGTCAGTATAGAATCTCGTGTTCCTACATTTTTCGAACCCATACTGATAAAACACTTCATTCTAATGCTCCTGGAACACAAGTCAGTCGTAACCAGCAACCAGACACATTAGTCACACTTTATAGTAAAATGGGCATATCTCTTACATGTCAAACGTATCGCTGGGACTGACTCCTTACAGGCAGCACTATGGTCTAAGAAATGACTCTGAGTGCACCTAACCAGATGCAGACCAGCACAGTCTTCTTTCATATGTGCCTTGATCTGATTCACATATATGCTCTGAATAATTCTAACGAGCATCATCTTTAAATGCCTACGCTAGTCCAATAATCCTGCCATCACATTTGAAGGACTCACAATGTAGGAAAGATTGTTTATTCCCTCAGACCGCTTTATTAATGGTGCTCTATGTCAGCTGATACTGACTACAACAGGATCTGGATGAAGCCGAGATTTGTTGACCTAGCTATGAGCCACGATGTTAGTGTAGGATGTTTGACACTGCAACAGTTACGCAGAAACAGGCGGTCAATCGTCATAGTGTCACAGAGGCAATGGGAGAATAACAACAAATTTAGGGATCAGAGTTCACAAAATAGTCGAAGCTATCGTCTCATTGCAATCAGGACACCGGCACTGGGCGCCAGTGTTTGCTTAGCTGAGCATGCGGCAGCAGGTGGTGACCGCGGCACAGGGTCGCCAGCTGAGGACAGTGGTGAAGGATCCAAGTCAGCGTGCCCGCAGGTGCAGAGAATTGCTTCGGGCCCGGACAGGTGGCGGGCACATCGCAGCAGCATACTCTGATCTGAACGAGTCCTGCCATTTAGAGCAAACACAGCCTGTGATGGGTTCAGTACAGAAGGAATCCAAGCGCCGACTGAACCAATGACCCCCAGGTAGGTGCCCTGAAGTCGGCTGAAGTCAGCCAGCAGTTTTCCTTAACAGGAAGGCACCATTTCAACTCCAGGGAGCATCACTACCAGGCGCACCCCGCAGTCCAGCAGCTGGAAGAAGCAAATTCCAGTAGTAAATGGGACTGGATGAGCCGTATCAGCACTGCGATTGGGGTGGAGTACTTCTAAATGGTGGCTGTGGACTGTGGTAGATACTGTATAGCTGGAGCAGACAGTTTATACGGCCGTTCAACCCAGCTTTGTTGAGACAGGACATTAACTTTGATAGCGTAGATTAAAGAAGCGGTGCAGTGCCAGACGCAAGAACGGCGTAAACCATGTGACCACTGTGACGGTCTGGACCTCATGTTATGCTGCGTCGACTATTATCCAGTCGCAGCAGACGGCAGCGGGGCTAGATACGTGGCAAACAAACGAGCTTTAGTTCCACGGAAGAGACTTCAGTCATGTCAACTCGGCCGCTTTTTCACCTTCTGGCAGAGGTTCAAATGGTTCAAATGGCTCTGAGCACTATGGGACTTAACATCTATGGTCATCAGTCCCCTAGAACTTAGAACTACTTAAACCTAACTAACCTAAGGACATCACACAACACCCAGTCATCACGAGGCAGAGAATCTGGCAGAGGAAAGTGGCGACAGGCTTCTGCTCGTTTGTCTCAGGTTACGGACGCAAATTCGTTGAGTAGTTATGTAACACTATGCTGTTGTTATCCACTTTCTTATTTTCTTATTCCTTTTTAGATCTATTGCCATATTACCCCTATGACCCGAAATCCACCTGAGCAGAAATCCAATTCTTTGTTACACAGCACTTTTCTCAAACCCTCTATATTTAAATTCAACCCATCCATTCCTCTTTGCATTTTCTCTGGCATACATGCTCAGTTACAGCGATGTGATACTTTATATACTGACATATAACACACTATTTTTTTCTATTGACAGTATTATCCTGAGCAGTCCCTGCCTGGAGACGCAAATGGAGACTATTCTACTTCCGGAATATTTCAGATGGCTCTAAGCACTATGGGACTAACATCTGAGGTCATCAATCCCCTAGACTTAGAGCTACTTAAACCTAACCAACCTAAGGACATCACACACATCCTTACCCGAGGCAGGATTCGAACCTGGGACCGTAGCAGCAGCGCTGTTCCGGACCGCAGCGCCTAGAACCTCTCGGCCACAGCGGCCGGCTCCGGAATATTTCATCCAGAAGGATTTTATTATTATTAAAATGTATAGTAGAACTGAATTCCTAGGAGATTGGGGGGGGGGGGGGCGAGATTATAGAAAAGGAAAAAAAAGAATACAAAAGTTGACTATGTTACTGAAAGGAATGAAAAGCAAAAATATTGTGACATAATAAAAAATTAAAACTCTCGTTTACACTGTTAGGAAATATGAAATTATCGTAGGGTATATTTGGCTGGGAGACCATAATGCACTTATAAATAGGACTGTCACTACTGCACTATGAATTTAATAATTAACTTTTCAGTCCAAAATTAAAAACAAGTTTTGTAATTATTAGTAATTCCCTTGAGCGTGGCATGCAGAGCAAAGCTTCTGGAAAGATTGCTTAGTATTAGAAATAGATACTCTGAGTTCTTTTTATATGTTAATCTGAGATCTCTATTTTGTCTTCAAAATAGCCATCGCAGAGAATCCGGTTTCGTGAAGGCATGTTGATGAACATTGTACAAGATGTGAAATGCTCTTGTTTTCAGTGCAGAAAACTTATCAACCCACCCCTGCTGATCGAGCGAGGTGGCGCAGTGGTTAGACACTGGACTCGCATTCGGGAGGACGACGGTTCAATCTCGCGTCCGGCCATCCTGATTTAGGTTTTCCGTGATTTCCCTAAATCACTCCAGGCCAATGCCGAGATGATTCCTTTCAAAGGGCACGGCCGACTTCCTTCCCCCTCCTTCCCTAACCCGATGAGACAGATGACCTCGCTATCTGGTCTCCTTCCCCAAACAACCCAACAACCCCAACCCCAACACCACCAACCACTCCTGCTCAAAATTCAATGTGCGACTTCTTACTAAACTGACTTTTGACTTCACCACTAGCCACGATGTTAATAAAGATTTCTTCGGCAGTTGAATGACCCTCAGGAGTGTTTTCCCGCGCTACGTGTAAGACAGAGCTACAGAGCCCCATGAATTCGGGTTTTGTCTATGTAGCAGACGGTGTTCCGAAAGAGCAGTAAATATACCTATTCTTGGTAGCTTTTAGGGTTTGTAGCTTTAGCGTCAACGTATTCAAAATAAATTACATATATACAGCGTATCTATAATGAAAGTTGCAGTTTCAAAACGCTGTACAAAGACAACCACTGCTCAGAATGACGTTAAATTTGAACATTATATTATTGACGGAGGGCAAAACGTCATGAAACAAAAAATGTAACGAATGTGAGATTTTCACTCTGCAGTGGAGTGTGCGCTGATATGAAACTTCCTGGCAGATTAAAACTGTGTGGCAGACCGAGACTCGAACTCGGGACCTTTGCCTTGGAAGGTAGGAAATGAGGTAATGCCAGAACTGAAGCTGTGAGGAGGGGTCGTGAGTCGTTCTAGGGTAGCTCCGTTGGTAGAGCACTTGCCCGTGAAGGCAAAGGTCCCGTGTTCGAGTCTTGGTCCGGCATACAGTCTTAATCTGCCAGGAAGTTTCAAGGTAACGAATGTTTTATTAAGATATGTTCTGTAAGCGTCTTAATGTTAATGTGGTCCGCTACAGATTGGAGCTGCATAGTGCACCATCCGAATTGTTCAATGTGCATGACTCCACAAGTTCAGCTGTCAACATCTGTGGCACTCTTAGTTAGGCAAGCTCATTTACTATGGCAAGGTCGTACCACATCGGAAGGGAAAAATCGGTTTTTAATTGTCCTGGGGCCAAAAACAGCATAAAAAATGACATCGGCTTTTATTTGTCCTGTGGCAAAAAACCGCACAAAAAGCAAAATGACATGGCTCACTAACAAAATGCACTGAAACGAACCTTGTCCCCCATTTACCTGTATCCATTATTACTGAAAAGTGGCATACGGAGAAAACAGAATAGTGTTACCACCCTGTTTCCCGATGAGGAAAGAACAGCAGTTAACATTTATCCGAGCTCGTTCTCCGTTTCAATCGTTGCAAATTTCTGAGGATCTAATGAAGTCAGCACCTTTGGCAACAATCAAGGTTCAAATATTTTGGTAGCTCTGAAAGACATCACTAGACTTCCCTGCGCCGGTCACAGTCTTAGCACTTTACTCAAGCATACTTTGAAGTCTTTTAGTATCTCAGTCAGAGTTAACTCTTGTGGAAGAAACAATAAACTCGTGTAAAGCACTACTGATTTATGGTAAAAGAGTTGGTGTTTGATAGAAACTCACGAAATCACTCAAACAAGAGGTCCAAGCCCGGTGGAACACCTTGTTAGACATGCTGGTTTCAGCAAGTAATAATCTAAAAGAGGTTAAACAGTCGCTCCCACAAAAAGAGGTGAGTAGACTTCATAATACATGGATATGTAAACGAGCTTATAAAGTTCCTCAAGCTATTCAAACGCATTTGTAACGGTCTGCAACCAGACAACCATCCAACCATCCATCTGGTACTTCTAGGTCAGTATAAACTTCTGGATGATCACTTGAATCCTAGTGAATTAGACAGTGATGCCATGGCAATACTTAAATACAGATGCAGAAGTTTCATGGACAGAAAGAATGATAAGATTTAACTGCACTTGTACCATAAGAACGTTACGTTTTTGTGTCTCCCATACAATGGCGGATACAGAAAAACCTCAAGGAGGGGGCGCTAAAGATGCCTTCACTTCTACCGTAACAAAAAATAATCAAGTAATAAACAAAGTTTAAGAAAGTTTTATTTAAACTGATTATACACAATGTAAGACAATGGAATCTTATGATACAAAAAAGTTACAGTTGTGGTTCTCTTCCTTAAATCTTAAATGATGAGGTCTATACGCCTATTCGTCTTTGAAAATTGGTTACTTACATCGTCAATAGGTCAATCAATATCAGGGCGCGGCGCGGGTGGCAATGCGGCGACCCAGCAAACGGCTGGGGGGGGGGGGGGGGGGGACGCCGCACGCACCCCTTCTGTATCCGCCACTGCCCCATATCGTGATCTTTTGTTGCTGAACACTGACAACAGAGCCAATGTCGTCAAAGAGGTTGGTGCTATTATATGTGTAAACATTTCAGGCGACCATATACGCCTATAATTCTATAATCTTTGAATATGATTACGTGAGAATGTCGTTACAAAATATGGTCTGTTGTTTCTTGTTACTTGCGGTTCACGTAAAAAGTTCGTCAGGCCCATCGAAACTGCCGCATCTGTTGAAATTCCAGAGACGTCTGGACTATGTGGACAAACACCGAGAATTACTGCTGTACCTCTCGATCGCTGCTACGATAAAGGATGCAGAGGAGGAAACTTATATTCTTTGGTGGTGGAAAAAACATGAAAAGACATTTTTTTCTCTGGCACCTGTACCTAAGAACATAAGTCGTCTGGACCCTAATGTTCTGGATGGCATTTTATTTGTTGACAGCAACAAAGATTTGTTAACTACTTTTGAGTTGGATTGTTACTGATGTCGATACTACTCAGGAATTAAAGCAATATTTGCCCAAGAAATTCACAGTGCCGTAGACACTGGCGAGCAGATTGATGCCGTATTCCTGGACTTCAGGAAGGCATTTGATACGGTTCCGCACTTACGTTTAGTGAAAAAAATACGAGTTTACGGAATATCGGACCAGATTTGTGATTGGATTCAGGATTTCGTAGAAGAAAGAACACAACATGTCATTCTTAACGGTTCAAAATCTGCAGATGTAGAGGTAATTTCGGGAGTACCGCAGGGAAGCGTGATAGGACCTTTATTCTTTACAATATACATAAATGACTTAGTTGACAACATCGGTAGCTCCGTGAGGCTATTTGCAGATGACACGGTTGTCTACAAGAAAGTAGCAACTTCAGAAGACTCGTACGTACTCCAGGAGGACCTGCAGAGGATTAATGCATGATGCGACAGCTGGCAGCTTTCCCTAAACGTAGATAAATGTAATATAATGCGCATACATAGGGGCAGAAATCCATTCCAGTACGATTATGCCATAGGTGGTAAATCATTGGAAGCGGTAACGACCGTAAAACACTTAGGAGTTACTATCCGGAGCGATCTGAAGTGGAATGATCACATAAAACAAATAGTGGGAAAAGCAGGCGCCAGGTTGAGATTCATAGGAAGAATTCTAAGAAAATGTGACTCATCGACGAAAGAAGTAGCTTACAAAACGCTTGTTCGTCCGATTCTTGAGTATTGCTCATCAGTATGGGACCCTTACCAGGTTGGATTAATAGAAGAGATAGACATGATCCAGCGAAAAGCAGCGCGATTCGTCATGGGGACATTTAGTCAGCGCGAGAGCGTTACGGAGATGCTGAACAAGCTCCAGTGGCGGACACTTCAAGAAAGGCGTTACGCAATACGGAGAGGTTTATTATCGAAATTACGAGAGAGCACATTCCGGGAAGAGATGGGCAACATATTACTACCGCCCACATATATCTCGCGTAATGATCACAACGAAAAGATCCGAGAAATTAAAGCAAATACGGAGACTTACAAGCAGTCGTTCTTCCCACGCACAATTCGTGAATGGAACAGGGAAGGGGGGATCAGATAGTGGTACAATAAGTACCCTCCGCCACACACCGTAAGGTGGCTCGCGGAGTATAGATGTAGATGTAGATGTAGATGTAAAGGCCCCTAGTCCTAAAACCCCCAAGCAACGTACCGTCGTGTCTCAGGAATTTTTTGAAGCTCCAATAACAGACGACAAAGAGTTGTCACAATAGTGTAAGTATCGTCAAATGATGACGGGTTCGTTTTTAATAAATCTAATTATGTACAGGTATTTTACAGCAATCTCTGTGGTTGCGCAAGATAGAATTATGTGTAGAACAATAATGGAATGAGGCTACAGATATGTTCTACTAGTAAGTCAAGCACGTAAGTCTGCATATTCCTTTAGTAATGGTACCTTGCGCTTAAAGGCCAATAGCCAGTTCTGTAGCGTATCATTCAATTTTGTAATTTTTCCAAGTGCAAATTTATTTTTGTGTTTAACCATTGTTCAGAGAACACACCTCATCCTTGTGTCTTCTTTTCTTGTAATGTCCTCACAGATTCGGTAACTTGCTGAAAGTGTGTGTATTTCAAAATAATTTTTAGACTTCCTCCGAACAGAGAGCATAATACAGCGTTCCTCAACCTGTCAGTATTCGCGATCCAACTTTCAGTAATAATGGATACAGGTAAACTCAAAACCTTTTCTCGTACGACATATGGTGACCATAATTAAAGCTTCATTTTCAAAAGGCTGTGGAAAGAGAACCACTGCTCTGAATGACGTCAAATTTGAACAGAATGTTGGTGACGCCGGGGGAAACGTCATAGAAAAAAAAAAGAAAATTTGAACAACAAATGTCGCTGTACGAGTCACAATACGGTCACCAACAAACTCGTGGCACACGGCTATTTCTCAGTTTGCGTCCGAGGCGCCTAAAATGACTGTCTACATGAAGGACCACATGCTGCTTGTAAAGCTCTTTTACAAGAACGGTGACTGTGCGCCAGTAGCCATTCAGAAGTTCCGGACACACGAGAATGTGAAAAGAGGCATTGGTCCGATGTATACTAAGAGTCTGGAGAAAGTGGTTACAAAATTCGAAAGGACAGTTTCTTTTGAAGAGGAATCTGGCAGAGGGAGCAATCCAGTGACCTCAAGTCTGTCAAAGATGTTGCCACAGCATTTCAAGAGGGGTCTAGCGGCGGTGTGCTAATATGCAGTGCACGGGGAATTGCCCAAACGTTGGATATGCCTGCGAGCACAGCGTATAAAATTCTACGAAACAGCTTGTATCGCTACCCATATAAAAATCACCCATGTTCAGGAGTTGCTTCCTGCCGACCTGCAGCAAGACAAGCGTTCGCTCGGGAACTTCTTGCTCGCACAGAAGTGGGTAATGAATGTACATGGAACATTCTCTGGACAGACGAAGCCTATTTCCATCTCCAAGAATTGTCAATACGCAGAATTTCAGAATACGAGCAACAGAAAATCCGGACGCACATTAGCCGCTACCAGTTCATTCTGCATATGTTCCTGTGTGATGCGGTTGACGACATCGTTTATCTTGGGGTCGTATTTTTTCGAGGAGATGCATCCTTCGGGTCCTGTTACCTGTACCGTCACTGGTAAACGTTATGAGTGTCTTCCGCGCACCAACGTCATTTCAGCCCTTCAACTGCATGGGTGTGTGGGTAGAATTAATTATTATGGCGCTCCTTCGCTCAGTGCATAGCAAGTGAATTGGCTGCTGCAGAAGCATTTCGGAAGTGCTAGAATTATCAACCGTCATTTCTCTACAGCCTGGCCATCCAAATCACTTGATCTTAATCCGTGCAACTTCTGGGTGTGGGATTATCTGAAAGATGATTTGTTCAGTGCCTCAATTACTATCATAACTGAACTGAAGGCACGCACTGTACAACGCATTCTGAATTGACCTCCGAGAAACTCCGATCTGCTGTGGAATAATGCTGTTTTTCGGTTTCAACTTGTGGCAGAAAACTGTGGGCAGTATATTGATCATGTCTTGCAGTGTTCGATTGCAGTGTATTCCATACGCTGCAATCGAATTCTTTCTAAATGGCCCTATCAACAGAGTCTTTTTCCCACCAGTTTCCAGGATTTGGGGGGGGGGGGTTACCAGAGGTGGAGGGGTTAATTAATTGATCCATTTAATTAAGTTGTCAATCAAATTGATAAGAGTGAGAGGGGGCTATCCGTATATTTCAAACCTGAAAGTGTACCTGTATCAGTGAGGAAGAGGGGGTGGATTAAAGGTTTCCTGATGGGTTGGGAGGGAAGGGGAGGGGGCTGGGGAACAATAGGTTAAGGACCTGCCAATCAAAAGGAAGGATTCTTTTATCAGGACAATAGGTTAATGCTCTGTCAATCAAAGGAGAACAATAAGTTTGGCAGTGAGTGCATACCTGCCATTGATGTATGCAACCCATACTAACAACACGTACTGAAATTAACCTTGACCCCTTTCTAACAGTATCTGCCATAAAAAATCTAGGAGTAACTATCCAGAGTGACTGAAAGTGGAGTGATCATATAAAACAGATATTGGAAAAAGCAAATGCCAGACTCGGATTCATGGCAAGAATCTTAAGCAAATGTAACTCATCCACGAAGATTATAAGACGCTTGTTCGGTCCATTCTTGAGTATTGGTCATCCATCTGGGATGCCCACCAGATAGAACTGATAGGAGAGATAGACAAGCTCCAACGAAGAGCGGTACGTTTCGTCACAGGATTGTTTAGTCGGCACTAGAGCCTTACGGAGATGTTCAACAAACTCCATTGGCAAGATGTTAGAATAGAGGCGTTGGACATCATGAAGAGTTTTACTACTGTAATTTCGAGGGAACGCTTTCCGGGAAGAGTCAAACAACATATTACTTCCCCATACATACGTCTCGAGTAATGACCGTGAGAAGAAAATAAGAGAAATTAAACCCAATATAGAGGCTTATCGACAAGCATCCTTCCCAAAAGCTATTTGCAAGTGGAGCAGGGTTGGAAGACACAGTTAGTGGTACAAAAAGTACCCTCCGGCACAAACCATTAGGTGGCTTGCGGAGCATGATGTACACATAGATGAATTGATTTTACTCGATTCTTTAACGTAGTCGGATGACACAGCACATGAGTGTCACTGGCTCACAAATAACACCCGTTTAATATGCGTTACTTCACTATTTAGCGCAATATGCAAGAAATTACAATTTTCTTATCTCGTTTTTTTTTATTGCAATGGAATAATGCAGTCTTTTAAGGGTCATCGATGATAAAAGGGAAATTTTTGTTGGTTTGGAAACAACATAGCAAACAAAATTAGACGTTTATTTTTATGCTGATGAAGAGCTTTTTCATAAGCTGTTGACCTGTCATTTCTTCTGTTACTTGCTTAACAAAACACTTTTTCAGAATACCTCCGTAATTACAACAGTATTAGCATATTAGTGTGGTGACTCTTTGTAAACTGTACTGAGCTTTGGCAAAAGGCGCCAATTTTAAACAATGTTACTCAAAACTTTCCACTGATGACACACTCCTGGAAGCTTTAGCAAGGGAACGAGTGAGTCAGTAGGAAGCAACTGCAGCGCCACCGTTCTCAGTCTCGTCATATTCGCAGAGCTACAGCGGGAATTAAGGAAGCCGGTCCAGCCGTGACGTAACAGTGGTGCTTGATTTCTAACCCATGCGACACTCAACTTTGGTCTCGTACTCGCACCGTTTATGATCTCTATGGCTTACCAACACACCGAAATCGATTGTGGGATTACAAATGAAAAGAAACAGGAAAAATGAAAACTTACAATGTGCAGGTTGAAATGTGACACCCAAAGAATTACACATCGGTGCAAAACGGGGGGCAACTGAGAATAAATTTGAGAAGGAGTCCGCGCAACTCAAAGCACCGTATCAAACACAGACCAGACTTCCTTGTGATAGTGAATAACAGCGCGATGTAGCTACATTAACACTCTCGCACCAAGATACTTACGAATTAAGACCTGACTGACACCAGTCAGTGGCCAGTACCCAATAGTACAGAGTATGAATGGAGAAAATAGGAAACACACCATAACGATAGCAATAGCCCAAAACCTGATGACACTCAAAATCCGCAGCGTGCAAGAATGAAAACAGACATAAAGGCAAAACGTAATGAAGAGCAAGAAAATCTGAGCCTGATGAGGAAATAAACAGAAGAGCAGATTCGTGAGTTCGAAGAAAACTACAAAGAACTAGAAAGGTTGGTAAGAAAGGATTTTGGGACTTAGATACCGTGGACACAGAGGAGGATTTTACACAAAAGGCAGAGCAGGACGACGTGACTCGACAGAACACTGCTGAGGGGCGTATGGAAGCGAATGGCATTCAACCTCCGCAGAAACCTTTCCGATGGGTTGATGACAGGGGAGAGTAAACCTTTACGCAACCATGCAAGACTACAATATTGAGACGCTTAATACACTGTGTGACGAAGCAAGCTGGAATAATTTTAATTCCCCTCTTGTTTTGCCATCGTCCTCCTTTAAATTCGTTTTGTTACTTTTAACTATTTACCATTAGCGTACATGAATGTAATCTGCATTTCTATAAAAGAGAAAGATTGGCCCTTAGTTTTAAAGTAAGTAACACCAGATCTAATTTTGTGCTTAGTTTTATGTATGTAATCGATATTCTAATTTATTTTGACTATTCCTAGTTAGTATAGTTTGCTATAGGGTGAAATCAGTGATTGTTTCGTAACTTAAATTCTATTGTTGACATATAAACAGATATAAGTTCGGTAATAATTGTAAACATTTGGAAGACGAAATGTTAGCAATCTTTAAGGATATATTTGTCTCTAGTCGGAAACATGTTAGCAAATTAATTCCAGAGTGATTAAGAGTTTTGTCAAAAGTATTGTTTTCACAACTATATTTATTAATTTCATGATTTAATCAAATAATTCAGCGTAAACCTCGTAGTAGAAGAAACTGTTAAAAAGAACGAATCTTTCGATGAATTAAGTTAATCGAATTAGTTTAGTTGTAATTGCAATTTCTGTAAATTAAACTTCGAACAATGTGTAGTTTCAGCGCCAATTATTGTAAGGATATATAAGGGACCGAATTTTGGTCACGGGACAGTCAGTCCACGGCCTAGTTTCAGACGAGTAACCAGTGCTGGTTAGAACAACAACAATGCTTCAACTTATCAGTGTAATAAGTGTTAAACAATTAGGCCGTGCGTAAAATAGTGACAGTGTCTGCTTTATACGTACCTGATTATTCTGCAAGAACTGCGAACTTTTTGGTTAGGTTTTACTGCTCACAGATGTTCAACAAGAAACTATTGTAGCAGTATGTGGAGTTTCACCTGCTAACTATTAATAAGGCTTATGGAAAGTTTAAACAATTGTGCACCGGCCATATGAATGTGTATTATTAGGGGGTTGTGAATAGTGAAATTAAGGTACTGAAAAACGTACGTGTGCATCTGTCGGCTACATCATTTAAAGTAGTCAGTGTCGGAATCCACAAACCCCATTTTTCAGCCAATGTAGCAGCGCAGTACGTGGACACGGACGACAACAAACGATCAACAAACAACGAAATAAATTAAAGCAGTGGAACCGCCACAACTGCCGTTCAAAATTTAGGGACGAGACTAACTTTCACGTGATGAGTCATTGACAGGTAATATAGAGCGTTAGAACGTGGACCATGCATAGAAAGATCAGCCACAGTGTATTACGGAAGGTAACCGAAAGAAACACGCAATGAGAGGACCAGAAATGGCACTTCTTTTCAAAGACAATAATTACACTGACGTCATTTCAGTTTTTGGTGGTTCCTTGGACGCCAAAAAAGGCGGAACATTCTTAATAGGCCAGACCATTCAACGAACATCCTATCGTTTCAAGAGCTTCTCCGCCTGCGAAGTTAGATGCAGTCGTGTATTGGTATCCATAAAAATTAAGTCAAGGCGAATGCACACCTGTAAAGACTCACATGGGGCAGGAGCTGGATCGATTCTAATAATAAGTTTTCAGTTCTTCGCGTTGGTTAAATTCGTGAGTAACGAGAGCATTTATCTTAATGTAGACACCCAGATGAATATTACCTTCATGTACGCTTTTACAATCTATTGGCAGCAGTAAGAGTTCATGGAAGATTACAGGTTGAACAGCATGGTGCTGTACGTTGCTGCCACCTACTAACAAATATTATAAATATTTAACTACATAGACCATTATGTTTCAAATAGTACTTACTCATAACAAAAATGTTTGGTACTTAAATAATATTGTGTGTAGGGGAAAACCGAAAAAAACAAAGGCTGGGTTACTACCCCACTTTTCTGAGAGTTTTGCTTATGAGTCCTCTGGATAACTCTACCTTCTGAAGCATTGAAATGGCCTCGTTAGTGAGCAAAAGCGGACTCAGTCTCTGAGAAACTGTGCATAAAATGCTGCCGTTGAGTCGCCAATTATATCGCAGTAGTACATCGTCGTCGTGGAATGGGTTAGCTAGATTTCTACAGTGGTTTAAACAGCCAGATAATGCAATAATGAAAATTGACATAGAACCTTGGCTTGGGCTGTTGGTTGGCTACACCTGGAATATGATCTGTTGAATGGAGCCAAATATCGAACTTGTTGCAGTTGTCGAAATTACATAGCATCCACTACTTCTGGCTGACACGACAAGTATTGTGCAAATAGTGAATGCATGTACAGAACGATGCCATGCGAAGATAAGTATTATTTTTGTAAAGCCAAGTTCTCTCTAAAATGTAGTTCGATTTGAATGTTTATTGGATAAATTAATGTACTTCGTTTTATTCTTTTCATTCTGTAAGTAGAGAGTGAATCCCGATCCTATCCTCCATGTGTTAGCGTCATTTCATATTTCATATTCATGAAACTAGAAGTTGGTACCAGATTCAGTGTTTGAAAAATGCAGAGTTTTTATACCAACTATAAACCAGCTTTATGAGACAGATTTACGACGTGCTGTGAAAAAGACAACGAAGCTGACTTCGAAAGGTAATAAGCTGAATTCATCATCATTCTGTAGATGTAATGTGGTGAAATAATTCCCGTGAAAACCGTTCCTTTTCATGTGAGATGATGAAGTAAAATATTAACTACACAAAGTGGCGTTTCAATGACACATTCAGTTAACTTGTACTTTTCACGTTAAATATTGCAAAATGAGCCACACAAAACCTTCATTTGTAAATCAAAGTGTTGCTCGCACAAATACTTAAACCTCATTTCACCACAGTGTGCATTGTGCCTTCCATGTAATGCAGGATTATTATGTACGAGTATTTAATTGCTGTGTAATTTTTATATAAATGTAATTTATTTTGTACGTATTACATGTTAACATCATGTGAGAGCGTATAGGTAGATATGATAAGTTATTCCAGTTCATGTGCCCCATGTGTAGCGTCTGTCGCCAATCCCCTGCCATTTATAAGTTAGAATGAGTTGTCAGTAAAAATGGCTACCCATACACTCAACACATTTCAATATATTATCTCAAGTATAGTAGCCGGCATATACAATCTTGTCACAAAGTATATAGTGCACCACTGATTATCGAGCAGCTATTACACGCAACCTTTATCGTTTCAGTCCAGTGCCTCACTGTCAAATGAAAGCTATTCCTAAGTAGAAAAGGACAAATTAAGCGAAACGAAGCAGTAGTATGGCAGAGTACTGTCACAACAGCGTTGACTGGTGAATGTACCGTGATCAAAGATTTGCAGGTCAGTATGCCTCCCTACACGATAACACCTGGACCACCAAAACAATCACGTTATACAGTGTTCCTGGGTGCATTATGAATGTACTGTGTTCTAAAATTTTTCTATGCAACATTATGCCTCCCTACACGATAACGCCTGGACCATCAAAACAATCACGTTATACAGTGTTCTTGGGTGCATTATGGATGTACCGTGTTCAAAGATTTGCAGGTCAGTATGCCTATGCAACATTATGCCTCCCTACACGATAACACCTGGACCACCAAGACTATCATATTTGACAGAGTTCCTGGGTGCATTACGTATTCCGATCTCTCGCTATATGAGGGTACCTCCAGCATTCTCGATCATGATTGTTTTGGTGGTCCAGCTATTATGGCCTAAGTCCGCAGCTCGTGGTTTCATGGTAGCGTTCTCGCTTCCCGAGCACTGAGTCCCGGGTTCGATTCCCGGCGGGGTCAGGGACTTTCACCTGCCTCGAGATGACTGGGTGATGTTGTGTCGTCCTGAGCATCATCATACATCCCCATTACGATTGGAGGAAGGCAACGGCAAACCACCGCTAGGACCTTGCCTAGAACGGCGGTACGGGTCTCCCGCATCGTCTCCTACGCTCCTGTCAAGGAGTATGGGACCTCATCGTCACCTATTATGGCCTAAGGAGTCATAATATTGATTGGACTTACGGACCTCCGAATCTTTGAACACAGTACATTCATCAATCAATCTTATTGTGACACTTACTCCTTTCCATTTGGACCTGACTTTTTTTATGGTGATAATGTATGACCGCATCTAAGAGCGCAGCGGAAGGATCTCTTTGAATGAGAGGATATTAGGCAAATGGGCTGGCCTGTTCGTTCATACAGCTTAAATCCCATCGAGCACGTGGGATACATTGAGAAGACGGTTTGCTGCACTTACACATGAACCAATGATCATCCAGCTTTTGTCAAACAAGCCACTGTAGGAATGGTATGAATTATCTCAAGAACTCGTCACTAACCTTGTGGCCAGCGTGGAAGCATGTTGTAAACAATGAATATTAGTACAAGAGACCATGGCAACTAAACTAAATCCAATAGAAGGTTGTGAGGTAATACGCAACACAGGAAATTCCTGCCGTAGTGCAATCGTATTTGAGGAATGCAGACAATACATAATGAAAGCAGTAGTGGAAAATGGTTGAGGTACAGCAGCAGAGGAACAAGATTAGTTGTTAGTTAAAATCTGTACCTATTCAGCTGCACATGACATAATGTGTCGAAACCAGTTCTTCAGAGATGATATAATCCATTTTTTCGCAAGTTTCTATCGTACAGTGCTCATGGGTAGGAGGATGGATGTTACTCTAATTTTGTAGCCCTCAACGGAGGCTAGATTCTAATTGTAGTTGCTGTGATGAATTTAAAAACTTTAATAAATTGGTTGGCCATGGGTGACACCTGGTCTTATCTGCTCCTCCGTAACAGTATTTTTATCTTTAGGTCAAGCAACTCCGAGAACAGAAGAGAGAAAATCAGTGTTTCCAATTCTGTAAGGAAATACGTTACAAATGAGGAAATGTGGTCTGTCAGTTTTTCGGACCATTATGTATTCCTCATTTCATTAAGCTTATTCCTCTAGCATGTGGCAATTGGCAATTAAATATTGCACTTTTCTAGGAACCAGCGGCAAAATAAGCCACTTTACTTGCGGAACGTAAGTCTATGCAATCACGTACTATGTTGAAGCTGTGCACACTCGTGCATGGAACATGCAAAGCTGTAAATTAAACTAAAAAATTTAAATTATACTAAGGAGAGAGCTTGTGGCACAGAATTACCTCAGAGTAATATTTTTACGTTTCTTAGAGATTTATATAGTAGATAAGGTAAACTACATCAATACTGTGTTAAAATAAGCAAATCAGTACTAAGACAATGCCAAAGAGGGAGTAGAATACGAGCACGCAATAACTATGACGTTTTTCAGTTTTTCGCATAATAAGAGAAGACAAAAAGGCCGAACAAAAAGGTGGTCATTTATCAGACGTTTATCTACATTAAGAAACACAGGAAGCCTTCAAGATGGTTCAAATGGTTCAAATGGTTCTGAGCACTATGGTGGAACTAAACTGCTGTGGTCATCAGTCCCCTAGAACTTAGAACTACTTAAACCTAACTAACCTAAGGACATCACTCACATGCATGCTCAAGGCATAAACTGCTGTGGTCATCAGTCCCCTAGAACTTAGAACTACTTAAACCTAACTAACCTAAGGACATCACACACATGCATGCTCTAGGCAGGATTCGAACATGCGACCGTAGCAGTTGCGCGGTTCCGGACTGAAGCGCCTAGAACCTCTCGGCCACCGCGGATGGCGGAAGCCTTCAAAGAGCGCGTGATCTCATGTTTCACGACCCTATAAGCGGAAACATTACCAAACGCTAATGAAGAAGAGTAATTAAGTCCTGAAGTAATGGAGAACAGTAAAGAAATTTTAGCCACCAACATATTCGAAAAACTATCAAAACTTCGCCCAGAATAAGGTAGTCGATATAGATGGATACCCTACTGAATTCAAAGGGTCGGCCGCGGTGACCGAGCGCTTCTAGGCGCTTCAGTATGGAACCTGCCTCGGGCATGGATGTGTGTGACGTCGTTAGGTTAGTTAGGTTTAAGTAGTTCTAAATTTTAGGGGACTGGTGACCTCAGATGTTAAGTCCTATAGCGCTCAGAGCCATTTGAACCATTTTTGAATTCTAAGGTCAGTTTTGGGATTTAATGGACACAAAACTCATGAATACCTATAATGAGCTATAAAACGAATCTTCCCCTCCTCACAACTTCACGGACGGACTATTAGTAGCATGGACTTGGCCATTACCTCGTCTCCTACCTTCCAAACTTTACAGAAGCTCTCCTGCGAACAGCCGGCCGAAGTGGCCGTGCGGTTAAAGGCGCTGCAGTCTGGAACCGCAAGACCGCTACGGTCGCAGGTTCGAATCCTGCCTCGGGCATGGTTGTTTGTGATGTCCTTAAGTTAGTTAGGTTTAACTAGTTCTAAGTTCTAGGGGACTAATGACCTCAGCAGTTGAGTCCCATAGTGCTCAGAGCCATTTGAACCATTTTCTCCTGCGAACATGCAGAACTAGCACTCCTGAAAGAAAGGATATTGCGGAGACATGGATAAGCCACAGCCTGGGGGATGTTGCCAGAATGAGATTTTCACTCTGCAGCGGAGTGTGCGCTGATATGAAACTTCCTGGCAGATTAAAACTATGTGCCGGACCGAGACTCGAACTAGGGACCTTTGCCTATCGCGGGCAAGTTTGGAAGGTAGGAGACGAGGTACTGGCGGAAGTAAAGCTGTGAGGACGGGGCGTGAGTCGTGCTTGGGTAGCTCAGTTGGTAGAGCACTTGCCCGCGATAGGCAAAGGTGCCGAGTTCGAGTCTCGGTCCGACACACAGTTTTAATCCGCCAGGAAGTTTCATATCAGCGCACACTCCACTGCAGAGTGAAAATCTCATTCTGGAATGAAATATATGTTTACAGACAGGAGAGATTACTTTCACACAGCAACCACAGCTAATCTCGTTGTCTACACTGCGAATTACCTGTATTAACCATCACAAGCGCAGTGAGGAAGCAATGAACGCTGCAACTGTTCGATTTCTCCATGAAAATGTCGACGAACTGTAAAGAGTAAGAGATAGTAGCTCTCAGTTCCTAACTGGCGCCAGAGTAACATTTTACTCCTCTGTGACAGAGCTACAAGCAGCTACTCTCACACCCACATTGTCGTATTTACGTAGTAATCTGGTAAAGCTACTTGAGTATGACGAAAGACTTCACATTTAATTAAGATAGGAATTAATTGTACCATATTATGATAAGACACAAGTTGAAATAGCGTAGTACATATATGAGATTCATTCAAATGAAACCTGATCAGCACCAGACCTTGTCTGACGTCCCTACCAATGCCATCCATCCACATCGCCCATCCCTGCCCCCACAGGCCGTCCTTCTCCTTCGTGAATCCCGTCGCCTCTACCGATCTGTAATCCGCACTCGTGTCCGGGACATATTCACCCGCCACCAGCAATCATAACGACACATCCGCTGCATGCTTACTGCCTGGCGACAGACATTCGCACAACTGAATGTCACACTCCCAATAAACTCTTCCAACGATTGGTCTGCTTTCCGCCGCCTTACTGGGATCCGCCCTACCTCGCAGTACCTTCTCTTCCTTAATGGCCGTCCCTTTCCTGACAACTTCAGTAAGGCCAACCACATTGTCTCCCACCTATCCGATGGCTTTTCCATTCCAGATGATCCCCAATTCGACTTTTCTCTCTTCCCTGACGTCATCGAACACACGGATACCACTGCTCCTCCTCTTGCACCTAGCTTCCAGTAATTGGGCCACACACCACCATCTGAACTTAACACTCCCGTCACTACACAGGACATCAGCCTCACACTCCGCACTAAATGCAACGCCGCTCCCGGCCACGACCGCGTTTACAGCCATATCAACACTGTCCTCCCTCCTTGCTTGCAGTCCTTTCCACACTCTACAACGTAATCCTTACCATCGGCTTCTACCTCAACCTGTGGAAAACCTCCTGTATCCTGATGTTCTTCAAAACCAACAAGCCTCCATCGGATGCCTCTTCCTATCACCCTGTATGTCTCACCTCGGTCGTCAGCAAGCTCTTGGAATCCATCCTTACCCGGCACATCCATCACCACCTCCACCGACACCACCTCCTCCCAACACCCAATGTGGCTTTCGACCTTCCTTCTCTGCTGATGACCAACTCCTACTCTTCACTCATCTCCTCTCCCTCCAGCTTAACTCCCGTCGCTCCACCATTTTTGTCTCCCTCGACCTCATAAAGGCCTACGACCTTGTATGACTCCCCATCTCCTGCTTAAATTCCATACCTACTTCCTACCTATCAACTATGTCCATTTGATTGCCTCCTTCCTCTCCCACCACCCCTCCTATGTTGCCATCCATAACGCCGATTCCCGCACCTTCTACCCCTCCGTGGGTGTGCCCCTCTCTTCTACCTCCTGTACATGGCAGATATGCCCCAATCCTCCCCTCCATTCCAGTACAGCTCCTGCAGTATATGCCGATGACACTGCTTTCTTTGCCCTCGCTCCTACCCTTCAACGGTCCCAACGCCTTCTCCAGAATCACCTTGACCTTTTTGCCACATGGTGTAACCAGTGGCTCCTGAAAACAATCCTTCCAAGACCCGGGCAATCATCGTAGGTCGTATCACTCGCTCCTTCCTGTTTTTTCCCCTCCTACCCGCTCTCAAATTCCCTTCTCTCCCTTGAGTCGTTTTACTTCCCCTTCACTGCCTTCCCCACTCCTTCTCGAGTCTGCCCTGCCCCCTCTTTCTATGTCCTCTTCCTCCATTGGCTCCCCCATTTTTCTTTTCCTCTCCTCCCCCCTTTTTCCCCCTCATCTGTCCAGGTCCTCCCCCTGCCCCCATCTGCCGCTGTGTCGCCTCTATAGTGTTGTTTTAAGTGAGTGTTCAGTGTTGTGTGTCCCCTGTCAGTGTTGCGACCTGCCAACATACCGTCGCTAGGTTTCTTTCTAACTGTTGCGAACAGAAACCAGACTGTCGGCATGTTTTTTAATTGTACCTGTCTACTTACTATGTGTTTTAATCAGCATCACCGACCTTTTGTTTTTATATTTTCTTCGCAACATTTTCGCCTCGGTTTTTAACAGTCGCCGTTTTTATCGCCTGCTTTTTGTTATATCTACTAATTATGTTTTGTAACTTTTCTGTAGGCTGCAGAACGGCGTATTGTGCTGCTGCCAGCCCGCCCCTCTTCTGGGATGGGGGGGGGGGGGGGAATCGAAATCCAATAAAACTGCCCTTGCCTTCCACGTAAAGGGGCACCACGTAACTGCGGGTATGGAGGCGCCATCTATAGGTAGAGAGACTTACGCGTGCGCGCCGTTTGTTGTTGCATAGCACCGATGTTGTTTCACGCCGAAGAGATCGTGGTCACACAAGTTATCGTCCACTACCGAACATGCAGGAGAGAAAGGAGGAATAACGAGGAGTGATTCGATTTCTGGTTGCAGAGGGAGTTGGAATCCGTGACGTATATTGACGGATGAAGGTTGTGTACAATGAGTACAGTCTGAGTCGTTCAAGTGTTGCGGAATGGCGTAAACGCGAGTCACTGGAAGACGATGCTCGTCCTGGACAGGATCATTGTGTCATCACACCGGAAATGGTGGCGGAAGTGAATTACTTAGCCTTGGACAACCGCAGAACCATTGTGGACGAGATCCATCGGTTACTGGGTGTTAGTGTGGGCACTGCCCACATCATAATGCATCAACATTTGAACTTTCGAATAATCTGTGCGCAGTGGGTTCCCCACCAACTGACCGCCGAACAGCGCAATACTCGAATTGCGCTATCTTTGAGTCAACTGTAACGTTATCATGAGGAGGAATACTGCTTTCTGTCGTGTATTGTCACAGGTAAAGAAACATGGTGTCACACCATTTTGAACCGGAAAGCAACAGTCGGAGCGAGCAGTGGAAACATCAGGCTTCACCACCTCCAAAGGCCGTGTACACCAGCTCTGGTAAGGTCATGATGTCCCCCCCTCTCTCTCTCTTCCTCTCTCTCTCTCTCTCTCTCTCTCTTTTTCCATGAGGGCCCACTGCTTGTCGAGTTCCTGGAACGGGGAACCACTATCAATTCCCAGCGTTATCAAGCCATTATACAGAACATTATATGAGCCATCAAGTCGAAACGCCGAGGTATATTGTCCAATGGCGTTATCCTGCTGCACCACAATGCCCGCCTACACGCGGCCAATGCGGTGAAGACGACATTGCAGCAGTTTCGGTGGGAAACGCTGGATCAATCACCGTACAGTCCCGACATTTCACCGTGTGACTTTCATGTGTTTGGACCTCTAAAAGAAGCTATTCGTGGACATCGATTCGCAATGGACGACGAAGTATGAGGCTGGCTCCAGGCCTGGATCCGACAGCAGCCTACTAGCTTCTTCAAGGATGAAATCGATCGGCTAGTGTCGCAATGTGACAAATGTGCCAACAGTTTTGACGACTATATTTGAATATGTGTACTGCGTATAGCTACATTTTTGAGTTAGTACAATCGTTACTGTTACTTTACGCTAATTACCGGGTTTCATTTCAGTGCCCCTTATAAACAGAGTTCCTGTTAGGCCATTGAGCTAAAAAAGACAAATATCAGATAAATTTTCCACAGTATATTGCACCTCGTTATCAAAAACCGTCTGATGAACTGGAGGCAGTTTTTTAATCCCAAGCATTTAGTGACTTGCTGATTCTGAGTTAAGCCGTGTTTAAAGCGCGATAGCCAAAGAAAAAGGTAATCACATGTGGGTGCCAGATCAGTAGCTCTTAGGTGCTGTCTTCCAGGTAGCATTTGTTACGCTGTGACTGCAAGCCACTTAATTTGTTGGCAGCAAATATCAACTGCGGAGAACACGCTGTTGTGGAGCAAACCGTAACACAAAACACCTTCTTTGTGCCACCATGTGTATATCAATAACAATACATTTTATGGATTATACAGGCCATCGTTTGAGATAATGTTTGTTATGTTTTACGCGCTGTTTTCTCCTTATGAAGTTATCATACAGTACTTCAAATCGACATTAGGCCGCACTTATTAAGGCTTACAGTGACCCTATTAAATCTATTATGGCAGATGCCAGGATCAATCCTTTTTAAAGGTCACAGAAGAGTTCCTTCCCCATTGGTCCCATTTCGAGATTCTGCTTCGCGTCTAACATCGTTTACGAAGAGACGTTTTACTGTAATCCTCCTTCATTTCTTTCAATCTCAATACGGCTACTGAAGGCAATAGTGGCACGATGGTTAATTTGTTGTCTCACTTTCACGTCATTGGAAACACTGTCATTGGTTATAGTAGTAAACTGTAGAAACGTCCTTCATCAATGCCTGTTTGTTTTGCTGATAGCGGTAATTAACTTATCTCAAAACGAAAGTACTTCAAATGGTACAATTTGAAATAGTTGTTTTGTAAATGAAACCGCCTTTTGCTGCTGGCAGCAAAACAGGAAAAGGGGGTTTTATTTATAAACCGAGTACTTCTGTGCTTGCTGCGGAGGATGGCCACGCATACAAACTTGTGATACAATTTTACTTTCTCCATAGCACTCACTTCAACAGGGCACGGGCGTTCTGAATTGCTTCCACTGCTTTCACACTTTTATTAAACACAAACAGAACACAATGTCACAGAATGTTAGAATTTACTCTGTTTTACACTTCGTTTCCTAATTCATAAACGACGCACCTCATTTCCCCGAAAATGAGAAACATTCAAGTTTTCATGGCACAGGCTAATTTACAGACGTGAATAAAATGCAATCTTTGTTAAATTCGCTTACACCAGCAAACCATACAGAATCGTCACGGAGCATGCTGAAACATATTATTATATCATACGCAACATTACATACTGTTATACTTGATAATTCGAGCGCAGAAGAGTCCGACTGGAGATCATAGGCTCTATGCCCCATGCGTCGTAATCACTTGGGTGGACGGTGGTCTGTATCAAGCCGCCGATGACTGATGGTGCTCAATTTGGTCTTACCATGACAGACACCCATGAGACCTTTCAAATACATGTTTCCTCAAGGATTTTCTATAATTGGCTCGTTAGAAAATGAACGAAACTGTCTATGATCTACTGTCAGACTTATGCTCTTAGCAGTCAGACGTAATACGGTTAAAAACGAGAAGAAAAGAATGTGTTTGATAACACGGCTTTGTGTTTGCACTGCTTGAAGTTGACTACTAGGCCACGGTTAGGTTATCCATAACTACTACTCAAGTGGAAGTCAAAACTTCTCGTACTATGTGCTTCGTAGCCCATTATGGCAAAAACATGATGGTAACACATGTGAAATCCGGTTGTTGGTTTCACTGAGATTAGCTTGTAATGGCTAAGGTGTGGGTTCTATTCCCGCTGTGGGTACCAGTTTTTAACAGTCACAAACATACCCTCTTCACGTCCAGCAACACCAAGTAAAGAACACAGGACTGTGCTGTGGTTCCAAATCAACATTAAACATGTCCATTCGCTACTGACTGGAATCGAGTTGCAGTATTTTTGGTTGTCAGAGGCACAAGTCGCTGTTAGCAGAATCTCTGCCTCTAGTAAGCTTTCTTAGACTAGTGATTTCAGCGACCTTGAGATTTCTGGGATTCGAGCTCAAGTTCTAATTTTTCTCTGGATTTGAGGCCTTCCAGATAATGTTGTCCCATCATTTCGTTGTTTCCTCACGATGCCAAAGTCCAGCAGGTCTCTACGAACAGCACGACCCGAACTACTTGTGAAAGGGAATTTGATATTTGACAGAACTATTCACTGTGTTAATTCTAGCCAAGCATATGCTCATCTCGATACTGGTGAAGAAACAAGAAATATTTCGTGCCTATTCGTGGCTATAAGATAATAGCGAAAGATGTCGAATCATTGCCAGGAGAAAATTATTTGTATCGTCGTTTCAGGTACCAGTATCACGTTATCAGTGAACATATTTAGTATCGGACATCTGCTCGTGTTTACTTAACAGTTCCTATAGGTACTTGATTTTACTCCACGACCATCACGACAACTTTACTTCGTGGTGTTTCACACATGTATGTTGTACTTTGTTACATACCTTTCACCATTCGTGGCTACTTCTCATGGCTAATGTGAGCTTCATGCAGTACTGAACGTAAAGTCATTTATTTCCAGGTTCGGGTATTTGGCCTTGTGAACCTTTACTGGTGAACACGTCGATGTTTTACGTCTTTTATGAACTGTCGAGTCTCGATCAGACACGCAAGCTTTGTTTCGTTAATAGACGGTTCAAATTCGGATCACAGACAGCAACTCGTCATGTCATTTAATGAGTGTGATAAGACTTCTACAGTGTTACTTATTGTAATGAAATTTAATTACAAGCGTTAGGGACTGTCTCATCTCTAATAACATGTTTCCTAATATTTGTCATATCGCGGCATTGATTTAGACCAGGCCTAACTGGCATAAAATCAGTGTTCTCTAGTTATCTGTACTGGTAACAATTGTGTATTGTCAAACGACGGTACCCCAAAGGGTTTCGGGTTTTAGAGGACCTGTGACTACGTTATGTAGTTCTTCCCCCTCTCTCTATCCGTTCCTTCCCCCTAACTCCGTTCACCTTTTCCTTCCATCTCACTTTGGCCATCTCATCCTTCCCCCTCTCTATATACATTTCCTCCACCCTTTCTGTCCATCTTCTCTTCTCCCTCTCTCTGATCTTAAGCCTAGTTTATTGTTATTTTCAAGGAATACTTGATTTTGAATTGAAGTCGCTTAAGATGAATGGATAAATCGATTTTTATTATTGGTATAGAGGGTGTCAGAGACCCCTCCTGTTGATGGATTCAGTTCATTTTAGAACGGATTTTACGTGCATCACTTATCCTGAATTTAAACCTTCGTATTTCGACAACGCATAACGATTATTGGAGAAAACAAATTCGTTTTGACTTTATCCATTTATCTTCCTTCGTGGAAAGTTTTAACCGATTCGTACAAGTTTAAAGTAAAAAAGTGGCGCGCTTCAAAAACATCCCAGAGAAACGTGTCTTTTGCACGTAAGATCCAAACGAAACAAGATTTTTTCGAAATGGTTGAAACGTATCTTCGATCAAAGTCTGATACATCGGTGGACTAAATTTGAACAGTTCGTCTTGCTCCCGTCTAGAGTTATTTAAGGGAGACTGTTTTTGCAACTAAAATACGAAAGAAGGTGGCTTTTTTTCACGTAAAACCCGAACGGTGCACGTAAAGATGATGTCATTAGCTGAATATTTACTTCAGCCTTATTATTATTATTATTTTGTAAAGGAATTAATCGATTCACCCAATGTACCTGGGCGCAAGCATTGGTTCGTCATTTAAATTTTGTGTGATATACTGTATACCATAGTTACAATAAGAGACGTTGGAATGGCTATACTAATGGCCATTTGTCCACGCTAAACCAAGAACCCCTGACCCCTCACCCGCGAATCTACGCGTGGGCTTTTCAGACATCTTTCACAGCGATTCTGCCCTGTAACGGTAAGCTATAATTACAGTTTTCTTGTTTTCTGTAAAAACCGACTGCGAGGTAGGAAACAAAACAGCACAATGTTTGTGTATGTATTTTTTATTAAAATTACATGTAAGGGAAAAGAATATATGCGGGAGAAACAATTAGTCTAATGTTTTAAAATGCCCTGGTGTTGTAGTTAAAACTGACTTCAAGGGAGAAACGAAACCGCTCATTTGCACAGCACAGCACAGTATTTTCTTTCTCGCAGTGTTTTTTTAACATAAAACCTGTTCATTGTTATTTAATACATACTGAGCCTTCATCCCTCTGTAAAAATTTCAAGTAAGTAGGTCAAGTGCTTTCCGAAATATTTTCTTACAACGTTTCCCCTTTATATATAGTGTATGTATTTATAAGCCACATATACTAAAAAATTTTGCTTATGTCCATCCAAACCAGTTAACAAGTCGTTCAGTGCCACACATAAATGAATCGAATTGCGTATTCACAAAAAACTAAAAATTATGGCGTTATGACAAAAAAAAAAGTAAGTTTTAACAAGGGTGTCATGTCCCAGTGTGTAAAATTTTTCACCTTTAGATCTAGTGGTTACTAAATGAAAGTTGCGGTAAGGCTCAAAGTGGAGAAGTAAGATTTCCTTTCTGATTTCAGTCTGAAAGCTTGTAGCTTGGTATGAAAGGAGGCAGAAAGCTGGCATTATAAGTCTCCACAAGACTGAAACTAAGAGCTAATGCGTGCTCTGCTTCGCGAAATTGCCAAGTTACCACATAGCCTGTGGGTCATTACTGCTTGCAGTGCACTCTCATTGTCTTGGTGATTGATAACACAGACGATTTGCAAGGTAAAATACAAGGTTAGTTGTAAATTATACATAGAATCAAATGATAAATTTAATAACCTAATGTTTACCTTAACTGAGAATCACTCAGTAAATCCATGGTCACGGAGTTACCAATCATATTCTACAAGGTTGCCACGTCGCCATTAGACTAACGGCAGGATGATTACATTTCCACCGCTGAAGTGCTTTTTGAGCTGGTTCACTATTGCGAAGCTCGCACTTCAGAGACACAGCGACTCCACATGCCAGGGTGTTGACGTGGGCTAAAATACCTGATATACAGGGTAATGAGTTTTATTTACATTTCTGTAACTATGATTCGGGCCATAAGCGTAGTTATGATATTATTCAGACGCACCAACGCCAACCAGAAGATCATAGGTAAGCAGGGAAATTATTAGGGCTGCCCGCCTTTTCAATGGTTGTCGTAGCTATATCTATTTTCCTGTCTTGAGCGCGCTGAAAACTGAAAATCTCATTTAATGGAAGCAGTTTGCTTTTCAGAGCATCACCAGGTTCTATTAACAATATGAATAAGTAACATTTTGTCTAACATTGTACACTTAAAAACAATTTTCCTTAATAATGCTTTCGTAGGCACCACCCGCAGCAGCTAATAACACAAATGAAAAGTCTACACAAAACTAATCACAAAACACGAACTTCCAGAAAGAAATTTCATAAACTTCGAATTATATAAAGTTTCAAATCAAAACACCAAGATAAACTTGTGTAGTGACCGAAAATTCAGACTCAAAACGCTCTGAATAAAATGGATCAATTGAATGAGTATAGTGCAAATTTGATCCCAGCTCATGATAACATTAAATGGGAGGCCGTTGTGTTCATGATATGAAGCAACGAATACAAAACGCTGAGAATAACATCTCAGATATATCATCCTTAAGCAAAACAGTCATTCAGTCCACGAGAACCAAAAAAATAGAAAATATTATCTGCTCGTGATTGTTACGTTATAACAGGAAGTGATGTTTCGCAAATAAAAGCGAAAAGTGCCTCATGAACGAGCTTTCCTCACACAGCTTAAGACAGAGAGAAACCTAAGTAACAGAAAGAGGTTCTTCTTTTATTTTATTTTTTTTTTCAACGTGAGTGTGGAAAGGAATTTGTATGCACTCCTCGCAGTTGGCACATTTTTCTCATAGTTTAGTTGCTGGTTGTTTCACACTACTTACGCCCCTAGGCTATTAGAACATTCATATGAGAATAACCGAGATGTAATTATTAGAACATACAGCTGCGCTAAGTACTACAATACTTGTCGGTAAATCTGACTCAGCGTGTAACGTTAACTGTAATATTATTTCACCTTGGAAATTAACGGTAAGGCTTAGTAACTCTTTCAAGGTAGCACTGTCTACATCAATTCTCTCCTAATGTAAGGGGCAGTGAAATGAAAACTAGGTGCACGGAAAAAAGTAAGTATACTGTTTATTATTTCAAAACTAATCGTCATAGCCTTTAATACATCTCTCCCTCCGTGAAACAAGACGGTCACAACATTCATGGAAAAATATCTGCGGTAGCCTACATAACTAATTGTACCAAGTTGTGCACCTCTTGATCCGAAGAAAATCGACAGCCACATGTTCTTAAGATTTTGTTACTGCATTTCGTTGTGGTGATTTATGGTTGCGTAGACAAGGATGGAAATAACTGACATGAATTTTACCAGCTCTTTTGTGATTTCGGACTTACGGTTCTACTTGTATTAATTTCAGGAAACGAGCGCCATGATACTTTTTTTGCGAGACGACACTGAAGTGAATACTCTGTCAATGCTGCAGCAGCGGCTACGTCAGAGAGAGAGAGTTTCAGCTGGTGTTATATAAGCGAAATTATAACGTATGCGGTAATTACTTTCTTGCAATAGAAAAATTAAAATTTTTGATTCATTGTCACATCTTAGGTAAGAACTGTTCCGAATATTTCATCCGAATGACAAGAAGTGAATAGCAGGATAGTTCTATGTCATTCGAGGAAATCGACGATTACAGAAGCGCCAGTAATTTTAAGATGTTGCAGCAAGGTGTGATACCAGATTCTTATCGTAGCCCCCATGCGAAACACAGTAAAATGCAGAGAGCTCTCCATGTGACTGCCCAATAGTCAGTTTCCTATCAAGAATTCCTATCAGTATCAGATTCTTGTTTAATTACTTGCTGACACTGAGTTTCTCGCCAGAATGAGCACTATGCAATTTTACTAATAATGTGGAGAACATGCAGGTAAGAAGAGTGACTCCCGATGACAGTGAAGTACTTTATACAAGTCTTGGTTCTGCGCTGATTTACAGCTACCGCAATAATTTATAAATATATGAGGCATGCGACACAGCAGTTCGGAACTTATTCAGAAAGTCGTGAGCAGATAGACTCACCTTAAATTTAAAGTCACTTTCTCCAGTAATGTTCAACTCAAAAGGGAGTAGCATTTATGTTAGTAGAGTGTTCTACCAAATACTCTTCGATAATAATTTTCATACAAGTATTGTGATGGCATAATGGAGCCATTAGTATGAAACTTCAGGAACTAAATTGAGATTAAAGTGTAGGAACTATCTCAAATTCTGACAAGAAATGCCTGAAGCGATGAACTGACTTCTGGGAAGCTGTTCGTACTAGACAATAAATAGTTTAAAAATTCGAGAGGGTTCAATAAGTAATACAATACATTTTTTAATGGCCACCTTCGGTTAACAATACGTGGAATTTTTAGTGGGACATGGTGGCATATTTCCACTTCAGCCTCTATAGTTTCATAAAGTACCAATACGTGACGATGCTAGGCGTAGCCCTCAAAGTGACGGCTGTTATGGAGGTGCGTTTCAAGCAGAAAGCTGTCACCGGGTTTCTTTTTGTGGTGGAAATGCAGAGCATTGCAGATATTCATAGGAATTTGCAGAATGTCTACGGAGACCTAGAAATGAACAAAATCACGGTGACTCGTTGCGCGAGGCGTCTGTCAACATCGCAACAAGGTCACGCAAATCTGTCCGATCTCTCGCGTGACGGTCGGCCGCACACAGCTGTGACTCCCGCAATACTGGAACGTGCGGACACTCTCATCCGAGGTAATGGGCAGCTCGCGATGGGACACCTCGTTGATCAGCCGGTCATCTCTGTTGGTAGTGCTGACACACTCGTCCCACAGTTGCAGTACCGAAAGGAGTGTGCTCTCTGGGTTCCTCGCCGCCTTAACAGAAAACCATAAAGAACAACGAAGGACTATCTGTTCGAAGTCGCTTGCACATTACGGATCTGATCGTGACAATTTTTGTCGAATAGCATCAAAGGGAACGAAACATGGGATCGTTACTTCTACACTACCGGCCATTAAAATTGCTACACCACGAAGAAGACGTGCTACAGACGTGAAATTTAACCGACTGGAAGAAGATGCTGTGATATGCAAATGATCAGCTTTTCAGAGCATTCACACAAGGCTGGCGCCGGTGGCGACATCTACAACGTGCTAACATGAGGAACCCATTTCTCATACACAAACAGCAGTTGACCGGCGTTGCCTGGTGAAACGTTGTTGTGATGCCTCGTGTAAGGAGGAGAAATGCGTACCATCACGTTTCCGACTTTGATAAAGGTCGGATTGTAGCCTATCGCGATTGCGGTTTATCGTATCGTGACATCGCTGCTCGCGTTGGTCGAGATATAATGACTGTTAGCAGAATATGGAATCGGTGGGTTCAGGAGGGTAATACGGAACGCCTTGCTGGATCCCAACGGCCTCGTATCAGTAGCAGTCGAGATGACAGGCATCTTATCCGCATGGCTGTAACGGATCGTGAAGCCACGTCTCGATCCCTGAGTCAACAGATGAGGACGTTTGCAAGACAACAACCATCTGCACGAACAGTTCGACGACGTTTGCAGCAGCATGGACTATCAGCTCGGAGACCATGGCTGCGGTTACCCCTGACGCTGCATCACAGACAGGAGCGCCTGCGATGGTGTACTCAACGACGAACCTAGGTGCACGAATGGCAAAACGTCATTTATTCGGATGAATCCAGGCTCTGTTTACAGCATCATGATAGTCGCATCGTGTTTGGCGACATCGCCGTGAACGCACATTGGAACCGTGCATTCGTCAACGCCATACTGGCGTATCACTTGACGTTATGGTATGGGGTGCCATTGGTTACACGTCTCGGTCACCTCTTGTTCGCATTGACGGCACTTTGAACAGTGGACGTTACATTTCAGATGTGTTACGACCCGTTGCTCTACCCTTCATTCGATCCCCGCGAAACCCTACATTTCAACAGGATAATGCACGACCGCATGTTGCAGTTCCTGTAGGGGCCATTCTGGATGCAGGAAATGTTCGACTGCTGCCCTGGCCAGCACATTCTCCAGATCTCTCACTAATTCAAAACGTCTGGTCAATGGGGGCCGAGCAACTGGCTCGTCACAATGCGCCGGTTACTACTCTTGATGAACTGTGGTATCGTGTTGAAGCTGCATGGGCAGCTGTACCTGTACACGCCATCCAAGCTCTGTTTGACTCAATGCGCAGGCGTATCAAGGCCGTTATTACGGCCAGAGGTTGTTGTTCTGGATACTGATTTTTCAGGATCTATGCACCCAAATTGCATGAAAATGTAATCATATGTCAGTTCTAGTATAATATATTTGTCCAATGAATACCCGTTTATCATCTGCATTTCTTCTTGGTGTAGCAATTTTAATGGCCAGTAGTGTAACTGGAAACTAAACGGCTAACCATCGAGTGGCGCCACACCACCTCTCCTATGAAGACCAAGTTCAAAGACACACCATTACTGGTAAAGTCATGGCGATAGTCTTTTTTGACTCTGAAGTGGGGGTTCTGTTTATGTCCTCCCTCAAGGTGCAAAGATCAAATTTGAAGTGTACTGTGCTACACTCATGGTGTTGATGAAGCTGCTTCGATATATTCGTCGCCACAAAAATGCAAACGAATTATTCCTTGTTCATGACAACGCAGGGCCTAATACACATTTGTGCACACGAGATGAGCTTATAAAACTTCATTCGATTGTTCCTAATCCAGCCTACAGCATAGAGCTCACACCTTCCGACTTTCATCTGTTTGGCACAATGAAGGTTTCACACCGCGGGAAGCAACACGTGGATTATGTGTTTACTGATGCAGGAAGACGTTGGTTCCGACGTTGACCAGTAGAATAGTATCATAAGGGCACACAGGCCCTGCTAGTACGGTAGCGTAAGGACGTCACATTGAACGGAGATTATGTTGAAGAATAGAGTTGTGTAGCCAAAAGAATGGGGAATAATATGGCGTATTGGACACCTGAGTAAAACCAACCTGCTTTAAGAAAAAAAATGCTGCATTATTTATTGAACGCCCTCGTATTATCTCTTGTGTTCACTCACTGTGCGTTACTTGAGGAGATATTAGCTGTAGTTCTCAACTATTAATATGATTGTATGTGGCTGACATAAAGACATGATGTCCTATGAGCTGTAACGTTAAGAGATAGGAATGTTTGTTGAGTGACTGATGACGTTTAAGTAAAAATGCAGAGCTGGCTTCTGTTGATTTGAATCTGATAAATGTATGGTTCACTGAAGTACACCATACCGGTAAGCATAAAGACGTTCTTTATTAAAGCCCGTTGTCTTCCTGAACAGCGAGTTATCCACGTCAGAGCGCTACTACGAGAAAATCATTTTCTGAGCTGAATGCTTCAATGGCACTCATTCCATACACGGCACAAATGACGAGCTTCGTCCGCTGCCTTCACATGCAGTGTAGATCATAGGCACAAGACGCGATGGGTCACCAACACCAGGCGCATGCCGGCCGGTATCAGGCGGCTGGTAGCCTCAGGCATGCACTTTCTGAAACCAGATGAAACTCTGTGAGCTTCTATAACAGAGATAGTTTTAATTTTAATGTGATTTAGAAGATAAATGAATGACTGTCCTCGAACTGACGACTTCGCAATTTCACTGGGTGACGTTTACTACCAGACCACGATTGCACACAGCACCAGAATCGATGAATGGAGAGAAACACTTTCTGTAGAAATTTTTGAATCGTATAAGGTTTGCCGGCCGCTGTGACCGAGCGGTTGTAGGTGCTTCAGTCCGGAACTGCGCTGCTGCTACGGTGACAGGTTCGAATCCTGCCTCCGGCATGGATGTGTGTGATGTCCTTAGGTTATTTAGGTTTAAGTAGTTCTATGTCTAGGGGACTGATGACCTCAGATGTTAAGTCCCATAGTGCTAAGAGCCATTTCGTACAAGGTTTCCAGTTCATGCAGACGGCCGTTGTGTAATTTTATTTCAGTGATTATTAATTTAAGTAGAAACTCTGTCATCAGAAACCGTTCTTGCTCTAAAATAAAAAGTGATTGTCAAGTTAGGTCACAGGACACATGTTTCTTGTTGTATGTCAACTTGAAACGTTGAAAATATTGGTGCTGGATTGGAATTCGAACTTAGATCTCCACTCTCACGTGATTTGACCCCTTCTAGACGGTACAGTTCCATCATTTCGTTGTTTCTCCAAAATTGCAAACCCCTCAAGGCGTCCACAAAACGCAAATATCTAGGTTTGAATCCTCATATGGCACAAAATTCTTCAGCATGTGATTACAATCTGTGACATGCACATGGCAGACTAATGAGGAAATGTAATGTTGATATACACTACGCTTTGCGCATTGTTGACGATAACGATACGTGGCAGTTTGGACTTCCACTGAAAGAGAGAAATTTTGGTGAAAATGAAATTCCTATCTCAGTCGCAATGGGGATATAAATAAATTCAGTGGTGATTAATAAAAAGAAATTTCCAGATCGGGACTCGAACCAGAATTTTTCGCTTTAGTGAGCGGTCACCGTAATCGCTTAAACTATCTGAGTACGCTTCACGTCCAATCCAAATTCCCAACATTTCACACACTAATGACGTAGCGTCCCCTGTACGTTACAGTCACTGCTGGCAGCCTCATCCTGCTCCCCGCAAGAGTTCGGACGAAGAGTGCATCTGTGCCGAACGATCGAGGCGCAAAGATCACTTCTGAAGGTCGCTGAATCATGCGCAGCTGCCACGCGAGTGGTGGGAGAACACAGCGTGGCCCTGGTGCGGGCCTCGATTCCCGGTATCTCTTCATTCTGCGCGCGCGCGTCACTACCTTCAGAACGGAGCGTTCCTGACGTATTTTCGCAATTGCGCTCCGTTCTGTAAGCGGTGGCGTCCGCTAACAGAGTGGACAGATGCCGGGAATCGAGGCCCGCACTAGGGCCGCGCCGTGTCACCCCACCACCAGTGCGCATCCTCTTGCAGGAGCGCGTGATTGCCCGCCCACAGAAAAGGCCAGTCGTCTAGCGGCTATGCAGATACGCGGAACACGGCATAGAGGCACATCGCCTATAGATGACGGACACGAAAGTCATTGAACTGTTGCGACAAGACGACTCTACCTCTCAGCTGATCACCCGAGCTAGTTTTACGATTTCTGTAGCTGACATTTTATTGCGTTCAGTTAAAAATCCAGTTGCGTGCTCGGTTCGAATCTTTATGAAACACAGAGATTTACCTCACATCATTTCAAGTTTAAACATACACATACTTTATGATATGTGAATGACACCATATTTAAGATCTTTCGTTGTGGAAGGTTCCCGCAGAAATATTGAGCCTGAACCGTGATTTATTTTCAAAGAATATTCTTAAGAATTTATTTTATTTACTAGCGATTCATCAAGAACATTGACACAGTTAATCACACTATGTAAGCATGGAAGTAGTTACCAGGGAGCAACTGATGAAATCATAACCAAATTCCTTTTAACAAATGGGAATGTTATTCACTTTAATAGTGCCTAAATGCATTTTTTAAAAGAAACAGATTTTAAATTATAATCAGAAAGCACCCTCTAAATATCAAAGTTACAATTTATTCAGAGACTTAAAGAAACAAATTTTGACTGTATGAGCTTTCGGGCAGAGAACCACGCCGCTCCCTTTTGACACGGCCGTAGTTACGACCGCTCACAACAGCCTCTGAAAGACTACGCTGGTGCAAATCTGCAACAGACCAGATTACTTTAAACCAAGCGTTTTATCAATTTACACAAGCACACAAACTATGCACCACCGTAGGAGGGATGGAAATAGTACGAAACACTAACAATTAAAATATTAACCTTGTCACCAAAGGTAAGACTTGATTTTAACTTCTAAGAAAAGTCTTACGCTGAAAGGGTGGCAACTTTATATACTAAAATGATCATTTAAATAAAAGCCCATGAAATGCAATCTTATATAAAATTCTACAAAGTTGGCCAAACAATAGTTAAGATGCTCTACAGTACACAGATACCGTCTCTCAAGATCACAGACAATAATATCAAAGTTTTCAAACATCAAAACATATTTCAAGTGTTAGGCCGTTAAACTCCAAGCAATAAATTCGTTAACACACCAAATCCGACAAACATGACAGAGGCAGCTACTAACGTACGGCAGATTGATAGGGAGATTACCGAACAACCCGAACCGCTGGTTGCTCTAACCCGCCCCTACTCCACAAGGATGGGCAAACGGAGAAGAATGGTGCGACGACCCCAAAGCAAAACGGCTGGTGACCTCACCAAGAAAACAAGTAGAATTTAACAAGAATAAATCAAACAACATATCACCAATCACTTAACTTCTAATAAACTGCGATTTCTTGAGAAGACCTGGCGCTGCATCCCCAAATCGCTCTCCCGAACATTCCGCTGCCAGCCGCTTCAACGGACGCAGGAAAGCGCGCCGATCTCCCGTCTCACGGCGTCGCAGCTCGCACCAGCCAGACTGGTGTCGTGGGTTGACTGCTGTTGTTCTCGTGTCGACGGCGAAATCACTACGCCTCGCTATACGCTGCGGCCCACTAGACTCACGTGGCGACCTCACATGCGCCGACGCTCAAGGCGGACAAGTCATCTTGTGTCTCAGTGCGCGACCGACCAACCGATCGATCCAACCTCCAATGCCCATTGCCTGAGCAAACTCGAGTAGACTGGTGGTCTAAAGCGCAGACTCAGATGCAGGAACTAAGCCCCGACAGGGTGACCACTCGCTGCGTTCTCTTACTGGCGGAGTGGAAAGACTGTCATTTTGCCGGCTTTAAAGGTTGATCCGAACGACAGACCGACACTAACTGCCTAACATATGCGGACGAGAGACAGACTAGCAAGCTGGGGACGAGAGGCTGACCCAGACTGACCGACTGGCGGTTTTTTTTCCCCCTTTATTGTTATTTTCAAACCCGTACAAACAGGCAGGCTGTCCGCAGCATGGTACGCCGCTCTTCAGCCGTAGAGGAGATAAAGAAAGAACAGAAAGAATACACAAATGTGACATAACGGTGGGTAATAAAACAGGAGACACATAAAGACAAACACGGAGCCGTTCACACTCGACGATAATTCACTACAAACTGTTGTCACGATGCACTAACACTGAAGATGGCGATGGCACAGGTGAACGATGGAGTATGACGGGAACACTGAACACTAAACATGACGGCACTCACAGGACACTGATGGCGATGATCTCCGGCGCGCGAATGTCCACTCAGCGTGTGCGAGTCCGGGGACCTGCCAAGAGGGGAATAGGGGTGAGGAGGGGGAGAGGGGAGGAAAAGAGGATGCCACGGCTTAGGAGACGGGGACAGGAGGATAGGGACAGGGGAGGGGAGGCCCGGGAGAAAAGGAGGAGGGAGGGAAAAGGGAGAGAAGGGAGGGAGGGTGCCCAGAGGAGTAAGTACAGGAGGAGGTTGGGAGGATCAAAGTTGGTAGGAGGGGTAGATGGAGGGGAGGAGGGCATCATCAGGGAGAGGGAGCCGGCGGAAGCCACCTTGGGAGAGGGTAAGGAGGGTGGAGAGATGGAGACCGGGCGGGACGTGGGAATACAGGCGCGGCAGCGGGCGGGGGTGGGAGAGGAGCGGGGAGACGAGCGGGTGAGGAGGATCAAGTTTACGGGAGGTGTACAGGATCCGTATCCTTTCAAGGAAAAGGAGGAGGTGGGGGAAGGGGATGAGATCATACAGGATCCGTGTGGGGGAGGGGAGACGGATGCGGTAGGCGAGGCGGAGAGCATGGCGTTCCAGGATTTGGAGGGATTTATAAAAGGTAGGGGGAGCGGAGATCCATGCTGGATGGGCATAACAAAGGATAGGGCGGATGAGGGATTTATAGGTATGGAGGATGGTGGAGGGGTCCAGACCCCACGTGCGGCCGGAAAGGAGCTTGAGGAGACGGAGGCGGGAACGTGCCTTGGCTTGGATTGTCTGGAGATGGGGAGTCCAGGAGAGGCGACGGTCGAGGGTGACGCCAAGGTACTTAAGGGTGGGAGTGAGGGCGATGGGACGGCCATAGATGGTGAGATAGAAATCAAGGAGGCGGAAGGAAGGGGTGGTTTTGCCTACAATGATCGCCTGGGTTTTGGAAGGATTGACCTTGAGCAACCACTGGTTGCACCAAGCGGTGAACCGGTCAAGATGGGATTGGAGAAGGCGTTGAGAGCGTTGCAGGGTGGGGGCAAGGGCAAGGAAGGCGGTGTCATCGGCAAACTGGAGAAGGTGGATGGGGGGTGACGGCGGTGGCATGTCCGCCGTGTACAACAGGTACAGAAGGGGGGAGAGGACGGAGCCTTGGGGCACACCGGCAGAGGGGAAAAAGGTGTAGGAATCGGTGTTATGGATGGTGACATAGGAAGGACGGCGGGAGAGAAAGGAACCGATCAGACGGACCCGACTGGCGGCTCATAGGGCCCCTTAAATGCACGTGAACAGGCGAAATTCCCCCTTTCCCACCAGAGGGAGACATCAAAGCAGCCACTGCCACAGCGGCGCCACCGCCAGAAACGGAGGGCGACTGCTTCACACTACGCGCTGCGGCGCGCTCATCAAAACAGCAATTTTTACCACAGCTCAGAGCCATGCTGCCTCTGTAGCCGTTCATAACTCCAGAAATGTTGCCGTTGTAGGATTTTGTGCACGAATTGACCTCTCGTTAACGTCCCATAAATGTTCTGTGGGATTCATGTCGGACGATCTGGGTGGCCAAATCATCCACTCGAATCTTTCGGAATGTTCTCGGTACACTCTTTACGCTGTGAATCTCAGAATATTGAATTCCCTAATGACTTCCGAAATGGAATGTCCTATGCGTCTAGCTCCAATTGCCATTCCGCGTTCAGAGTATGTTATTTCGTGTCGTGCGCCCATAATCACGTCGTAAACCTTACCACATGAGTCACGTCAGTAGAAATGACAGCTCCACCAAATTACTGCCCTTATACCATATGTACGCGGTACTTCCTCCATCTGTTCGTGTGCATATCGCTATCCCATGACTTTTGTCAAGTCAGTGGGTCTACACAGTCATTTCTCAACATACTCACCCCTGCGACAAACACATTTCTCCCAACTAGAGACCAATTTGTTGATACCGTCACTGTAGAGTGTTTGACTTTGTTGATGGATTTACAATCTCACCTCTGCTTCTACCGCTTCATCACTATCATAGTGAAGTCCTCGAAGATTTTGTTTAAGTTTTGAAAACAGATGAAAACCGGATGTGGTCAAACCGGAACTGTATGGAGGATGATCGATGGCAGTGAACCTAATTGGATTGTTGCAAATGTCGCAGCGCTTGGGTGGACTGGCAGTATCATGCTAAAGGACAGGATTTTCCATGTGTGGACGAACTCTTCGAATTCGAAACTCGATTACAGCACCGTGTTTCTCAAGCGCCGACATAGGTACGTCACACATTCCCATGTTACACGCCACATTTCGGAGGTCTCTAACGGCAGAGGGCTACAACTATGTTGTCGTGATGAATAAAGATATAGCACGTCAATAAGGTTTGCTTTGTTTTAAAGCCTTAAGGTTTTTCACATAAAAAGATGGAGCATTACTTTTTAGCACGCCCTCGTGTGTACTACACGAAAGGTTTTTTTTCAGTTTTCGTGTAAGTTGCAGTTTAGCGAAGCCGCAGCTGGTGAGCAGGTAGCAGGCAAGTTGAAATATTTCACATTCAAGTTTCCGAAGTATTCCTTGCATATAATTCGTCGTTATGAATATTTTACGTGGGTTACTGGTTGCAGTTCTAGATGTTCCGCCTCACTTATAACTTCGTACATCTGACACCTTCTTTAGCACTCTGTAAGGCAATGAACCGAACCAGAAACGAGTTCCAAGAAAATCAAACACTTCAGTACCCGGGTAACTCTAAAGGGACGACACCAGAATGGGTCTGCATTTAATGTCAATGCGTTAAGTAATCGTACTGCAGTCTTGGCCGCGAGACACCGTCTGTGGTTATTCGGCCACCTGGTGTAAGCACTTCTGTTTAACGTCACTTTGACGACTTGCACATAGATGAATATGGGTTAAAATAATTAGGGAAACATAAACACTCCGTCCGCGAGCATGGAAAACCACCGACACAGACAGGAATCGAACCCGGGCATCACGATCTAGAGACAGCGACGCTAACCAGCAGACCACGACTTGTGGATCAGCTGTCGGTCTCAACTAGGTCATGAAGCTTTTGGAAGGAGTACACCACAAAGGCATGATTCTACGTGAGGGTTTATTCCGTCGGCCTGTGTAGTCAGTCGATTTCATCACTCAAGCTTACAGCACACCCACCGTAAATTAGCTTAATTAGCCAAAGATGACAAAAGTTATGAGATAGAGATATGCACATATACAGATGGCGGTGATATCACGTACACTAGGTACACAAGGACAGTGCGTTGGCGGAGCTGTTAGTTGTACACAGGTGATTCATGCAAAATGGATTCCGACGTCTTTATGGCCGCACGACGAGAGCAGCGACATTTGAGTAGAGTTTTCAGTGCTAATAGACAAGCACCAATACATGATATAAGCGCAGAAATCAGTGTGGGACGTAGGACGATCATATCCGTTAGAACAGTGCGCCGAAATTTAGGGTTAATAGCCTATGGCAACACAAGACCGACGCGAGTGCCATTGTTAAAAGTACGATATCACCTCAAGGGCCTTTCCTGGGCTCGTGACCACAGGCGTCTGAAAAACCGTGGCATGGTCAAATGAGTCCCGATTTCAGTTGGTAAGAGCTGATAGTAGCGTTCGAGGGTGGCTCTACCCCACGAAGGCATGAACCCAAGTTTTCAACAAGGCACTGTGCAAGCTGGCGCTGGATCCATGATGGTGTGGGCTGTATTCACATGGAATGGACTGGGTCGCCTGGTCCTACAGAACCGAGCATTGAGTGGAAGTGGTTATGTTCGGTTACTTGGAAACCATTTGCTGCCATTCATGGACTTCATATTCCCAAACAACGATGGAATTTTTACAGGTGACAATGTGCCATTTCACAGGGCCACAGTTGTTCGCAATTGGTTTGAAGAACATTCTGGACACTTCTAACGGATGATTTGGCCACCCAGATCGCCTGACGTAAAACTTATCGAACATTTATGGGACATAATCGAGAGGTCTGTTCATACTCAAAATCCTGCACCTGCAGCACTTTCGCAATTATGGGCAGCTGTATATTCAGCTTGGCTCATTATTTCTGCAGGGGACTTCCAACGACTTGTTGAGTCCTTGGCACGTCTAGTTGCTGCACTACGCCGGGCAAAAGGAGGTCCGATATATTTTTAGCTATGCAATGACTTTTGTTGTCTCAGTATATGTTGTGCTGTGTAGGTTGGTGGCTTGAGAGTTAAGTGCCATCAAAGTCTGAAGTTCGACCACCAGGCAGTCTTAGGACTTTTACGTATCAGTTATCGCTTCTTTCACCTCTGACAATGTATGTTGATGTGAAAAAAGCCGAGTTTCACCTTGTTCGGAATTCACATTGAACCGCAAGTCCTCCTATAGCTGGCTGAGGTAAGTCAGTTCAAAGGCAATAGCATACTGCCACCAACAGGACCATGCCTAGTAAAGCACTGTGGTGTGCAAAACAATCATCGGAATGATGCTTGCTTCAGTTGTTATACGTTAATGAATTTATAATCCCTGCCCTCGTTGTAAGCAGAAAGCTAACTATTCAATCGTGCAGTGATACTGACCCACGTCTTACCAACTGAGCACTACACCATAGAAGACCCAAGGCAAACATCTGCATCTTGGCGTGTTCTTCACGAAATGAAAAACCTTAGGCCACTATGAACGTTCCTTCGCATTTGTACAAGGAAGAGTTATTCTGTCCAGTGTCCAACCTAGTTCTGTAGCGATCGCTCAAACTTCGATTCTAGTGGAAGCTGCTCCGTATGCAATTCATGCATTTCGATCGTTCGAGCACAAAACAGAGTTGAGATCCCGTTAAGCCGCGAGGTTCTTTGTGTAGGTGGAATATGGAAGCTGTTGTTTTATGCAAACATAACTGTGAGGCCGTTTCCCGCAAAACTGTAACGTGTGAAAACTATGCACATTTTCCTAACGCAGTTCAGAGGCTTACTACTGCAATGAAGTTAATAAATAATTTAGCCTCTCATAACCGTCTTGCTAGCAAAGCGCTGCTGCATTTTATGACTCATCTTCGACCGACACCACCACGTCGTCTGCTCATCACCTACTTTTACAGTGACAAGTAATTTAACCTCTCAAAATAAATACCATTACAATATCCTAATAGTTCAAATTTCAGTAAGATAAATAAGGGGAAAAATTTACTTTTTAGCCAGATCCAAACACGAATTTACTGGCGCGTTGAGACTAGTATTTCGTGGGCACGGGTCATGCTGATAATTACACTAAAATGTCAAAAAGCAGTATTATTTTAACAAATATACATCTGTAATCTTCAATCTCAGGTAAAGGTAGTAGGGTTCAAATGGTTCAAATGGCTCTGAGCACTATGGGTCTCAACTGCTGTGGTCATCAGTCCCCTAGAACTTAGAACTACTTAAACCTAACTAACCTAAGGACATCACACACACCCATGCCCGAGGCAGGATTCGAACCTGCGACCGTAGCAGCAGCGCGGCTCAGGACTGGAGCGCCTAGAACCGCACGGCCACCGCGGCCGGCCAAAAGATAGTAGGGACTTCAACTGTAAAAGCAATGCCATATACATACAATATCTCTCTCTCTTACCACAGAGAACTTTCTTTTTTGGTTATATGGATATTTGAATGTATTTGAATGAGATGCGTGTGTGTGTGTGTGTGTGTGTGTGTGTGTGTGTGTGTGTGTGTGTGTGTGTGTTTGCCTATATGCGACTGTGTGCAAAGCCTAAATGTGCCTTGAATTTTTTGGTTCCCTATGTGTGTGTACCACAGCTAATGTTGAAGTGGTGGAACACTGTTCCATGCAGGTTAATATAGCAGTTATTAATGAGCTTGTCAAGGTGCAGAGATTGGCCTGCTTAGCCATAACAGGTGGAATTACCATCGCACCCACTGCTGGAATGGAGACCATGCTGGATGTACCCCCATTTTACCTTTAGTTCACAATAGATGCAGCGGAAGGGGCATACAGGTTAAAAATTGGGAAAGAAACTTGAAACTTTTAGGATATCCTGAATTCCGCACCAGTACTGTGATATGATAAATGCAGGGATGGTAGCAGAAATGCCGACTGGCTATACATACAATAACTTCCAGCTGCTTCAACAAACCCTTCAGCGTAACAGTTGGAAGTAGTGAGCAGTGGAGTAATGAATCACGCTACCGTTCAGGAAACACAGTCTCGTTTACTGATGAGTCGAAAGTAGACGAAAGCGCTGGACCAGAGCATACGGGGTAGATTATAGACTAGAAAGAGAAATCTCTATAGTAAAACTGGCCACGGTATGCCAGGCGGAAATATTTGCTTCCGACTGCTCGCGGAGGAGAATCTCCGAAAGTGCTACAAACATCGCAGCGTCTACATTCATTCAGACAGCCAAGCAGCTATGAAATCTTTGTCTGGCCCTGCAACGCTACCAAAGACCGTTGCAGAATACCTTGAAGCCCTTCTGCTGTGGGTCCCTTCTCATTCAGGAATTAGTGGCCATGAGCAAGTTAATAAGGTGGCCAGGACAGGTGCAATGACTCCATTTGTTGGGTCGGAAACTGTCCTAGCCATTACTGAGTCGATGGTGAAACCAAAATTATGTATCTGAATCAGGAGGTAGCAATTATAATATTGGTCTAAGGTCCATAACAAAAACATGAAATGCTAGTGATGAGGAATCAATGTTTCAGGAGATGTTCTATGCTTCTGGGGTTGGATAGGAGGCAAATTAAACTCATAGTAGGACTAACAATTGGCCATGGGAACTTTAGGAAACCCCTGTACATGATGGGTGTAGCAGAACAGTGCCTAAGTGTAGCCTATGTGGTGAGGTGACGGGGATGAAACCGCACCACATTTAATCTTCCAGTGCGAAGCGTTGGTCAGAAGACACAGAATATTCGGATCGTTAATTCCAAAAGATGTTACGTGTAATACAAAACTAATAAGGATCTCCTACATCTCTTTAAGATTACCTGCTGGCTTATACTAGTATCACAGGGAGAGAAACCGACTTATTGACAGAAACACAAGAAGAAGTGGAATGAAAATGGAACTAGCACCTACAATCAGGCGTATGTATGCAGAATGGCGCTAAGCAAGACAGGCAGAGCTAAACTGTCATTTCGCCATTTGAACGCTACGAGGACATAAATATAGGGCAGTGGAAGAGGAGAACAAAGAAAAGGGAGAATATATGCACAATGCTGCGTTTGTGCATGTTTTACAGCTTCAAGAAGACTAAGTGGTACTCACGAATAAAAGAACTGTCAAATTCTTATGAACTGTGATTTGTTAAGTAATTTCTTACTTTTTGTATTAAAATACGCTATATGTGTTAGGCTAGCACTAATGTAGATTGCCGTTATAGTAAACAGTGAAATTTTCTGTCTTTTGGCGTTCTATAATTGCAACGCTTACAACCTAATGTAGAAGTTTCTTCTGGAGGCAATTTTCGCAGCAGTTGTATATAAATTGCAGTAGTTCAAAAGAAAAACGCCTTTTGCATGCTTCACATAAAGTTTTTTTTTTAACTTGTACATCCAGACGCGTTTTTCTTCGTTGCAAGGCATCTTGAGTGAGTGGAGTGTCCTGAAATATTACACGAATTTTCGTTTTCAGTTACAGGTTATCATTCGCACGTACAGGTTATAGATTTAAAACAGGTCATTGAAGTTTTTATAACAAAACGGAACCATACTTAACAATCAGCGCCTAATTCATTAGTTGTAAGCCAAACATATTTCTCTCATGTTGCAAACTGGTCGGAAGTGCGCAATTTTCTTTTCTGCCACAGTTTTCGAGATGTAGTACGGTAACTGCCATTTTCTGTGTTTAGAGTGTCATTCGTTTCTGTAAGTGCAGCCAAGTTTCTCAGGTTTTGCTTTCAATTCTTCTTTTCTGAGACCATATGTGTGCTGATGTAAGTTCTGTGTGTGTGTGTGTGTGTGTGTGTGTTTTATTTTACTATTTATTTCCTTATTTCCACAAATATTTTTTAATTTTTTGTTTTATTTTTTACTGTTTATTGTTATTATCATTTTTTTCTTTTGCATTTTTCGTTTATATACCTAGGAGAGAAATGGGATTTGTGGTCATCTATTGGGATTGCTGTCTATTATATGATCAATCAGTGTGAACAGTGAGTAGTTGCTAATCATCACTTCGTCATTTGTTATATAGGTTCTTTTCAGTCTTTGTTTCGTATATGTGGTAATTTTCATGTAATATTAGAAGGTGTCTTCCATTTTTTTCTAAATATTTTCATGTCTTTCTCTCTTGTAGCAAGTTTGTGATTGTTTTCTGTTAAATGTTCCGCAGATATTTAGTGGCTTGGCCCATAATTCCATGCTTCGTTTACGCCTTCTCGTTTGAAAACAACCATTTTCAAAAGACAAGACATAAACACAGTTCACTCCAAAAATAACGAAAGCAGAGTCATCTATCATAAAGCAGGAATATACCAACTACCAAAACATGTGACGGAAGGTATGTACGAGAAGTACAAATCAATAGAACATTCGACACCTGCTACAAAGAACATATCAGAGCATGGAGACATGGGACAAGTCACACAAATTTGTGTAATATTTAAGAGAAAATAATCATGAACAAACTTCAAGAGGGAAAGACACGAAAACAGTCAGAATAAATAATGAAAGTCACCACCTAACCTCACAAGAGAATTATCACATATACGAAACTAAAGCTAAAAAGAGACTACTACTAAAAGAATACGACTAATCACTCACTGTTTACGCTGATTGATTATATAATAGACAGTAATCCCATAGATGATCAAAAATCTCATTTCTCTCCTAAGAATATAAATGAAAAATGCAAAAAAAAAGAAAATAATAATAAGAATTAGAAAAAATTAAATAAAAATAAAAAATATAAAAGAGATGTGAAAATGAGTAAATAATAAAACAGAATAATACTAACGGAATATTCCGTCGGTTCCTGGAGGAACATAGACATATTAGTAACTTGAATACACAGTATTAATGTTCCACAATAATTGTGGAACATTAATATTGTGTATTCAAGATATTAATAAATAAAGTAAGAAAAACTTTATCGAGACTCACAGCCATAACTCAAATCAGCACACACAGAGTGACAAAAAAAACTATTGAAAGCAAAACATGAAAAAGTTGGCGACACTTATAAGAACGAATGACACCCTCAATACAGAAATTGGCAGTTGCAGTGCTGTATTTCGAAAGTAGTGACAACAAGGAAAACTGCAAACTTCCAACGGGTTTGTCACATGAAAGATGTTGGGCTTACAAATAATTAAGTAGACGCTGATTTCAGTATGTTTCCGTTTTAATAGGAAAACTTCAATAATGTGTATGTGCAGACGGTATCCTGTATGTGCAATCGAAAAAGTCCTATAATATTACAGGACACTCACTGAAGATGCCTTGTAACGAAGGCGAAACACGTCAGGGTGCATAAGTTAAATAAAAGAAAAAACTTACTATGCAGAATGCAAAAAGTGTTTTTCCTCTGGACTTTTGGAATTTAATGCAGCAGTGTTACACACTGTGCGTGCTTTGGTTTCTTGTTTGCGTTCATTCACTGAGCCACATTTGCTGACTGCGGACGGGAGTCTGGCGTCAGTGTTCAGTACCACCCCGCCCCCTGCTGCATCTACCGAGAGTCAATGGCGCAATAGAGTTGTGCACTTGTCCCCTGAAGCTTCGCTGTTGTCCACGGCAGCCACGCTCCACTGAACTCGCTCTTGCCCCGCACGAGTTTGTGTTACGCAGCTATTGACACCTTCCGTGCCCGCCTGCTGTCCTCAGCAGGAGCAGAAACGTCAAAGTCAGCTGTTGCAACCACCTGTCAGTTCAAAATTGTTCAAATGGCTCTGAGCACTATGGGACTCAACTGCTGAGGTCATTAGTCCCCTAGAACTTAGAACTAGTTAAACCTAACTAACCTATGGACATCACAAACATCCATGCCCGAGGCAGGATTCGAACCTGCGACCGTAGCGGACTTGCGGTTCCAGACTGCAGCGCCTTTAACCGCACGGCCACTTCGGCCGGCCCACCTGTCAGTGTGTGCATTGCTAAAAGAGTTGTGCGGGAAGATAAACGTCAGTTACGAATGTGCTGGCAAGTGTTTTGTTTCCGCTGACTAATCGTAAACTTGTATTTCTGTAGTTAAAAACTACCAGATTGTGTGCCTGTCTCACATTTCCCTTATAAAAAACAAAGTTTTGTCTATTTCTATATGTTACCATAGTTAATATTCGTATGCTTGAACTCGAGGTCATGCCGTTTGCCATAGGTGTATACATTTTTGTTTCATTTTTCCTAAAGTGAACACCACTTAGGTATTGGCGCTTTATTTGATGCGCAGTTTTAAAAAGCTGTACCACATTAGGTTACCAGTTGACAACTTATTAGGTTCAAATGGCTCTGAGCACTATGGGACTTAACTTCTGAGGTCATCAGTCCCCTAGAACTTAGAACTACTTAAACCTAACTAACCTAAGGACAGCACACACATCCATGCCCGAAGCAGGATTCGAACCTGCGACCGTAGCGGTCGCGCGGTTCCAGACTGTAACGCCTAGAACCGCTCGGCCACCCCAGCCGGCACAACTTATTAGGTTCTAGTTCAGTGAAACTTTGCTCTCCCTGATTTTTTCCTTTGTGCCGGCCAGCAGTTATATATATAACAACATTCCTTTTGAATAGACTGATCAATGTTTGAATACAAAGAACAGTCGAAGTATTTTAATTGCTGAGTTTATGGTAATATAATTGAAGGAGATGAAAAGCCACGTATGATTACAGTCAAAAAGTATTTACAGTGATGTTGAGAAGAAGGAAAGGAAAAGCATGCTGTTTAATGAAACAAAATTAATGGTTAGGATATGTTGTATGTCACAGACACTTAATTGATGTGAAGTGCAATTATGATTTTTTTCAGTTGTTTTCACTTCTATGTGTGTTGACTGCTCACTTAGCACATATATTAACCTAAAAGTAAACAATTGTAAATTTGCACTCTAGGGATGAGAGAGAGTGTGAAGTGTATGAAATTTTTCTTTTGTGTTTGAGTAGTATAACTCAGGAGGGAGCCATTGCTGGGTATTTCATTGATTATTTTTTTCTGTAGGGATCTTGTTGCTGGGTAAAAATTTCTGTGGAATATCTGTTTCCTTTTTTGGTTTTTCGAAAAACATTTTTCTGGAGTTTTTGAAAAAACTCTACTGGGAGGATGTAAGGAGTAGGCTACTGCTATCTTTGATGTAATGTGTCGATATGGCACTCCTTACTTATCACTGGCTTCTGGTACTTTCGAAACTGCACTTACTTTTTCCCTGAGGGAGCAATCTTCCTACTGCATCGCAACAATGCCCAGCGCTAGTGGTCAGATGCCATCTTCGTGTGGTAGTAGCGTCGTTGTTCGGCTTCAGCATGGAACGATAGCATGGAGCTGTGTCGCGGATAGATTATAAAAATTTTTCTACAGGATAAAGTTAATAGAAGAAAGTGTTGCGTCAGTTTGTATGAAAAAAGTGTCTGAGAAATTCATTTATTTCACGGAAAATTTTGAGGAATTAGTGATGCGGTTTATGGCTGAAATTGTGTCATGTTTGTGAATCAGTGATTTTCGCGGAGAAACATACTGACGGTAGAACGTAAAAGAAAACGCCTCGAAAATCAATGATTACCTGTTTAATTAGTGTGGAAACCTAATGTGGTAATGCTTACTTCGGTGTGAATGTGAAACAAGCGCAACTGTCAACATAGAACCAGCCCGGATCTACGATATTTCCGAACAGGGGCAAAAAATTTGATAGTGACCCGCCCACGAGCGATTGAGATAGAACGTAAAAAGTTAAAAAAAATACTTTTCAAAAATATGTTCATTTTGTTGCATAGGTCCTTCTGAGAGTATAAAACACATATGTTCGAGGAAGAGTAATAAATGTCATTTTTCGTAACTGTGCCGAAGTGCAGTACCATGCCTCTTCACACGGCATTCTTCTATTGCACGTCACTATTTCGCCCTGTGGTATTTGTAATGGAAGCCATCAAACCTATATTCATGACAACGGAAATTAAAATGTTCTGTGGTGCCTCTCCTGTTTCCAGTCGGCCGATTTGACATCCTACCCCGTTGAAAAAAACTCACAATTAGTACTGGGTGAGACTATTTGTAACCGGGAGAATAAGAAAATTTGCACTGTTTATTACATATTAGATAATAACTTTCTCTTTTGTGTGGCATAAAATTAAATATAGGTAACATAAAACGAGTAAAGACAAGAGACAAACAAGACAGTACACATTTCTGCAATCCTTGGGTCCCAAGATTTTTTTTCTCTCTTATCTTGCTACAGCTTTACACGGAGTGCTTTCCTTTCTCCTCAAGAATCTATTACATCATCAAAGCTCGTGAATCGTTTTGCTACATGAAAAATCAAACGTCATTGTCTAGTACTGAAAAAGCTGCTAATACGAATAGTAACAAAGACTGGTTTCTCGATCTGATTCCGTCTATTTTGTCACTGTCTGCTAGATAAAACGAAATAGGCCTTTCTATATTGCAGCAATTGCAACACGCGGCAAATAAGCGAGAATGTTTTGGCACAAATGGTCGTTTTTATCTAACTCATTTACACAAATAACACGACGGAATATGATTCACGAAGTATCAGTATCAAATGCCTATTAGACCTACTGAAAGCAAATAGTTTTATGTTAGGAAATAGTTGTACATCTCATTCATACGCTCCAGTTTCTCAAGCATGAGATAGAAAGGTAGTAGTACGAATTATTTATATAAATTTGGAATCGTTATATTCTTCGTTATACACTACTGGCCATTAAAATTGCTACACCAAGAAGAAATGCAGATGATAAACGGGTATTCATTGGGCAAATATATTGTAATGGAACTGACATGTGATTACAGTTTCGCGCAATTTGGGTGCATAGATCCTGAGAAATCACTATCCAGAACAACCACCTCTGGCCGTAATAACGACCTTGATACGCCTGGGCATTGAGGCAAATAGAGCTTGGATGGCGTGTACAGGTACAGTTGCCCATGCAGCTTCAACACGATACCACAAATCATCAAGATTAGTGACTAGCGTATTATGACGAGCCAGTTGCTCGGCCACCATTGACCAGACGTTTTCAGTTGGTGGGAGATCTGGAGAATGTGCTGGCCAGGGCAGCAGTCGAACATTTTCTGTATCCAGAAAGGCCCGTAGAGGACCTGCAACATGCGGTCGTGCATTATCCTGCTGAAATGTAGGGTTTCGCGGGGATCGAAAGAACGGTAGATCAACGGGTCGTAACACATCTGAAATGTAACGTCCACTGTTCAAAGTGCCGTCAATGCGAACAAGAGGTGACCGAGACATGTAATCAATGGCACCCCATACCATCACGCCGAGTGATACGCCAGTATGGCGACGACGAATACACGCTTCCAATGTGCGTTCCCCGTGATGTCGCCAAACACGGATGCGACCATCATGATGCTGTAAACAGAACCTGGATTCATCCGAATAAATGACGTTTTGCCATTCGTGCACCTAGGTTCGTCGTTGAGTACCCCATCGCAGGCGCTCTTGTCTGTGATGCAGCGTCAAGGGTAACCGCAGCCGTGGTCTCTGAGCTGATAGTCCATGCTGCTGCAAACGTCCTCGAACTGTTCGTGCAGATGGTTGTTGTCTTGCAAACGTCCCCATCTGTTGACTCAGGGATCGACACGTGGCTGCACGACCCGCTACAGCCATGCGGATAAGATGCCTGTCATCTCAGCTGCTAGTGATACGAGGCCGTTTGGATCCAACACGGCGTTCCGTATTACCCTCCTGAACCCACCGATTCCATATTCTGCTAATAGTCACTGGATCTCGACCAACGCGAGCAGCAATGTCGCGATACGATAAACCACAATCACGATAGGCTACAATCCGACCTTTATCAAAGTCGGAAACGTGATGGTACGCATTTCTCCTCCTTACACGAGGCATCACAACAACGTTGGATGAGAAATGGGTTGGAAACTTTCCTCATGTCAGCACGTTGTAGGTGTTGGCACCGGCGCCAACCATGTATGAATGCTCTGAAAAGCTAATCGTTTGCATATCACAGCATCTTCCTCCTGTCGGTTAAATTTCGCGGTGTAGCAATTTTAATGGCCAGTAGTGTAATTTGTGTTATGGCCCCATTTCTTCTCCGTTCTAACAAACGATCTTGTCATCACTAGTTCTGTAACTATTCCTGCCATTGTCAAAACTTATTATCTGGTTAACTTCGCTAACCCTGCAATAATCAACAGTTTAGTTATTCCGCGTTTATTCTCCGGTTAGGCGTTACTACTGCAATAATCACCAGTTTAGTTATCCCGCGTTTATTCTCCGGTTAGGCGTTACTACGTGTTCGTACAACGCGTTTTTCGCGCTAGTCCGAGAATAGAACTTAAACGGCTGCAAACCGCAGACTATACAACTTGCCCTCCTGAGTGTAGCGATCTGCCAAAAATTTTCTGTAAAAATATCGTTTTCTTGGATACACCGAGAAGATTAATATGTAACCTTTCTTATCTGTTATTCCTGTTAGTCGTTTATTTACACTCTGGTAGTCTAAATATATGGATTTCGCTAGTAATTATAACAACGCTGATTAGTCGCACGCCCATTCATCCATAGACACAACATCCGCTCGGGTTTATTCGGCTCAGCTAGTATAGCCCCGTCCGCTTTTGTCTGCGGGAAGGCTTTTTATTTCTAGATGCGACCGGGATTCCCCTGGTAGAGACATCACATACACTACCCACGCATTCAAAAATCAACTTATGATTCCTCGAACAGTCCACTGGTGTACTGCCGGGCCATAGTGTTTAACGGGTACAATATTTCGGCGATGAGACATGTCACCATCGTCAGGTGCGCTTGAATCCCCTCCCTTCGTGATACGTTCTCTCCGCGGTCCGCGCCCGTGCGTCAGCAGTCGGTGGGACGCTGGCGTCGGCGTCTGTGGTGGCGTCGGTGTAATTGCCTCGTCCGCCCTAATCATCCGTTCGTTTCCTTTGCTGAGCGTCAATATACACCTATGGACTGTTCGAGGAAGAAATACGCCGGGAGAAACTGAAGAATCACAACTTATGATTCGTTCAGAAATGAACTTAGAATGTGTTAAAAATGTTCAAAAAGCAACAGGGATACGTTTCAAAATCGTATGAATAATCGATAGACCGACGTGAGCTGGATACTAGGCGCTTTGTGAAGCAACGTTTATTTCTTCAGCTATATGAATTTTGCGCCCCCTGAAATTGCAGCCAGGAGCGTATACACAGGTTTACCTCCCCCTAGATCCTGGCCTTCATGGGACAGGTTGAGCTTAGGGATTGTTAGGGTTGTGTGCTACATGCGAAAGGGACATTAAAACAAAGTAAATTGACTTTTACTGTTATGATTTCAAAATGACATTTTCCATTTCTTAACTGAATAACTTTAATATGCGAAAAGTATAGGATATTTACATTGAAGGGGATCACTGCTGTCAGCTGCAGTGGCCCATTATGTGGAATCAGCGGCGACGAGCGAAAATGTGTACCGGGCCTGAATTCGCACCAACAATCTGCCGCTTATTAGGTATGTACGTTAATCACTGCGCCAACTGGGACACAGCGTTATTGCAACTGCGTGGACTATCTCGGCACGCCTGACGGTCGAGTCACATTCCTACAGAGCGCCACCTATCCGCAGTCCCTGTCCATTGACTCCATGTTCGCTGCTTAAGAGATTACAACAGGAGCTTGGACATATTTGTGCATCCGCACTGAAGAAGGTGGATCCATTGTTCAGCTAGGCAGATCGTTTATATGAACGAGTGGTGTCTTCTTTAGGACATGTCCGAAAGAAGAATGCGTGGTGCCTGTTCTTTCGGACATGTCCTAAAGAACAGGCACCACGCATTCTTATAAACATAGGAGGTACATTTTCGGATGACGCAAATTGTTGTAACGAAACGGCTTCACTATGGAAAGCTTTCATATTTGAGTTAGGCAGTCAAATAGCCGCCAAAATTCATATAGAATAAACGGGGTCGCTGATGTTTTAGAGGCCATATGAATTGCTTAATGAGTAGAAGAGATTAATGGAGCCAGTTGTAAGGAATGCACTGAGTTGGTGGTCGAGCATATTTATGTTGTTATATTAATGTGAAAATAGAGATAGGCGGTCTATGGGCCCAGTGGCGAAATTATGTGTTATTTGGACAGGTGGCTGATCATGTGGTTGTCAGAGCAGCATCTGAGTGGGGAAGGAGTACCTTTCAGCAGTAAGGAAAGAGGGGATGATGTTTGAAACCCAAATATTTTAGGTGCAATGAGAGAGGAACTTCATTAAAACGTGTTCCAATATGAAACATACATGGAGAAACGAAGGCGATCTCCTGATCTGAAAATTAGGTATCAGCTTAAGAAGGTGGTACGAATAAAACGTTTGAGAACTAATGTAACATGAAATGTTTCTTTTTCTTTCAAGGTAATGCAATACTGAGGTATGTTGACATTATTTATTTGTTTTCCGGCATGATGAAGTTCAATGTGTGCATCAAAACAACCAAGTAAATTATCAGTGTAATAATGTAAGATGTATATTAAAAATGGAGAATGATGAATTGAGTAGATTACATTTGGCATTTAGAAAGGTGAACTGGTAGAACTGTGGGACCCATATTAGTTTACCCTTGCGCATTATTTAGTGGTGAAATGGTCGATAAAGGACATAGCAGTCTAGATCTGATATTAGTGAGATGCCTGCATCTTTACCGATGGATATCTCAGGGTAATTGACCTAGTGAACGGTTCTATGAGAATCATGATGGCAAGGACTAACAGTAGAAGTTGCAACTTCTACCTACCTACAAATCGGCCTCATCTTTCCATGATCATAAATTACAAATATGTGAGCTATTAAGTCAATCTGTGTGATTAATTAGCACCACAATGTCTGTGGTCTGCGTGAGCAGATGATAATGTAGCTTTATTGCTCAAATGGATAAGTGATCAACAGTCAATCGTTACCAAAAAAAAAAAGTTGACTGAACAACGTTAGACTTGGAAACTTAATTAGTAACGTTTTTGTGAATGGGTCATGCTTTTCTTAATCTAATTAAATAAGTTTTATACTAAAATTAATATTTCGTTACTTACATAAATGTAACTGTCTTAGTAAAGATGGTAGATAACGCCAGTTTTGTCACACTGGTTGAGGAAGTACAAGACGGGATGCGGAGACGAGAAACAAGAAAAAGCTGTCATACATATGTTCCACTGCTGAGGATCGGTTGGAAGATCCGCTGTGCCAGCAGCTGTTGGTGGAAGTGGACCCTTCGCTTTCACGGGTCGGGGTGGCCGAGCGGTTCTAGGCGCTACAGTCCGGAGGCGCGAGACCGCTACTGTCGCAGGTTCGAATCCTGCCTCGGGCATGGATGTGTGTGATGTCCTTAGGTTAGTAAGGTTTAAGTAGTTCTAAGTTCTAGGGGACTGATGACCTCAGAAGTTAAGTCCCAAGGTGCTCAGAGCCATTTTAACCCTTCACTTTCCCTGTACTGGGGGAGATGAGTAGCCGTCCAGTGTTGGGCCAACTCACAGCACGTGATGGAGGTTACCCCGCCAGCCTCTCAAGGATGCACGGCGTGCGCCCCAACCCGCATTCCACAGTGGGCCAACGCCAGCAGGCTATGTGTTATATACAGTAGGAGGCCGGGAAAGCCACCTGGGGTCTGTGACGACCCGCCTATTCACCTCTCATCTAAGATGTAAACAGCATCAAACACATGCTGAACATGCACAGAAAAACATTGTGCTGATACTATGTTGTGTGCATGGGTCTACATCAAGAAAATTGACGTTTTTGCTGCCCCTGTTGTATAATGAGTTAAACGCATCTTTCATCTACACATGTAATCATGGACAAACATAGCGCATTCCGTGGACTAGGAAGAAGGTGTTCAGAATACAGTTTTATGCAAATGATTCTGCTTCTATAAGTGGTGAATGGAAGTATGTGATAGTTGTCTTATGACTTCTGCACCATTTGTTAGCAGCAGACACAGTGGCTGCGCCAAAGCCTGATATGGCGTGGAGTTTTACAATTATTTATTGAACTTTCTTTACAATTTCTCCCTCGACGTCGCTGCCCAGCCCTGCGGATCCCTCCGCCTGGCTGCTGCTGTGTAGATTCTCCGACAATGCGCGCAACACGCGGCGCTGATCGCACTCGGGAGCCTCAGGCCACCAGTGCTCTGCTGAAGCCAGGATGCCCTGTGGTTCAGATGAACTCGTCGCCGTGAGGTCAGCTGCCGACACCTGCTGCACCCGCGGTTGGGAAGCCGTCAGTCGCGATGTCGGCGAGGTCCCGTCATGGACGGACCATGCGCCGTGGGGCCGGATTGCCGTGAAGTCCGGGCGTCAGTCCCCGGCGGCGCCTGTGACCAAGACCGCGCTGCGGCCAGTCCTGCTGGAAGTTCTCGCTGTAGTTAGTCAGCCATGGTGCCAACCGATCTCGGGCCGACCTCCAAAGCTGAAGTTGACATCTGGCAGCGAACGGATGACTCCTGCGAGCTGGAACAGACTTCCGGAATCGTCACCTACGAAGATTGAACATTCAGACACGGACCACGTCTGTCCTCAGATCCGAACTGCTTCCTAAGGGCGTCTGTCTGTTGCTGCCTGCGCTCCACTATTTATATACGGCAGGAGGACGTTTTTGTTATTACTCCCGCAGTATATTGCAGCGTAACTTAGCGTGCTGGCCTCACTTCCCCTTACTCAACTCTATCCAGGCTTCGCTCGGCGCTCGGTCTGTGTGCGTCCTTACGTCAATCTGTTGGTAGACTGCTGCTGCCAGCAAGGCTATCTGTGCGTGCTCACTTAGCAACGCCTTGATCGCTGGCATGCCTCTGTTTCGCCATTCTCCACTGCGTGGAGCAACGCTTACTACATGTGGCCACAATAGGTGGAAAGTAAGCTATCGAGGACAATCATGTGAAAATACCATTAATATGAACAATGTTAGGCATCTCATGATGAATTAGTAATTGAAGGTACACTTCTCGACTGAGTGAAAAGACACTATGTACTGCATGATTTCTTTATAAACCTAGACTTGTTGATTGAATGTATTTGCATTCCATAGATATATTACAGATTAGCAGTACCAGAAAAAACTGAGTATTGTGACACGAAGTTAATAGCTTGAATTCCTAGACATGGTATGGTGTTGTGTCAGTTTAAGAGTGAAGGTAATGTACTGAATTGCTAGATGGTGGTTTCCGGTGGCAGCAGACTAAAGACACTATGAACTTAAGTGAGTCTTGTCAAGATCATTTTGATCTCCACTGAATTCTCTGAAATAAAGTTTTCGGCCCTCTTACGCCAGTGTTTGGAATGAATGGATGTGATGGATTTTAGAATATTTGAGTGTTGTGGGTAACAAAATGTTCCCTTGGCAAAGACCCATTTCTCAAGTCGTACCGACCAACCATTTCCATCGAATGTGGAAGAGCCCAATGACACAAATTTGCTTGATGACAAGCCTGAGTGCAACTGTTGTTGTTGTGGTCTTCAGTCCTGAGACTGGTTTGATGCAGCTCTCCATGCTACCCTATCCTGTGCAAGCTTCTTCATCTCCCAGTACTTACTGCAACCCACATCCTTCTGAATCTGTTTAGTGTATTCATCTCTTGGTCTCCCTCTATGATCTTTACCCTCCACGCTGCGCTCCAATGCTAAATTTGTGATCCCTTGATGCCTCAGAACATGTCCTACTAACCGGTCCCTTCTTTTTGTCAACTTGTGCCACATACTCCTCTTCTCCCCAATTCTATTCAATACTTCATCATTAGTTATGTGATCTACCCATCTAATCTTCAGCATTCTTCTGTAGCACCACATTTCGAAAGCTTCTATTCTCTTCTTGTCCAAACTATTTATCGTCCATGTTTCACTTCCATACATGGCTACACTCCATACAAATACTTTCAGAACCGACTTCCTGACACTTAAATCTATACTCGATGTTAACAAATTTCTCTTCTTCAGAAACGCTTTCCTTGCCATTGCCAGTCTACATTTTATATCTTCTCTACTTTGACCATCATCAGTTATTTTGCTCCCAAATAGCAAAACTCCTTTACTGCTTTAAGTGTCTCATTTCCTAATCTAATTCCCTCAGCATCACCCGACTTAAATCGACTACATTCTATTATCCTCGTTTTGCTTTTGTTGATGTTCATCTTATATTCTCCTTTCAAAACACTGTCCATTCCCTTCAACTGCTCTTCCAAGTCCTTTGCTGTCTCTGACAAAATTACAATGTCAGTGGCGAACCTCAAAGTTTTTATTTCTTCTCCATGGAATTTAATTCCTACTCCGAATTTTTCTTGCAACTACATCTGTGTAAATTTTTCCCTGGAGGTATGAGTAATGACACATGTGAAACATTCCTTCTCTTTCCTGGTAGATGTTTTGCGTATAATTTTCTGCGTAGTTTAGCTGGATACTTGATGCGCCAGGCTGAGCACAGTGGCCCAGGACAGAGACTTGGTGTTTGGACCAACACCCATATGTGTTGCGGCATGCCTTACATAGGGAAACCTGAGGGGATGAAACAAGCTGATCTCTTAGGGCTGGTAGCGGTCAGGGACCCAGCAGTTGTCAATGCTGATGTCTGTCAGCGGCGTTCTTGCGGTTTTCACCATAATGCGCACCGTGTGATACTGGGTCAGAGTTACATTCACAGATATCGTATAACGTAGTTTGACAAACAGCTGCACTCATGGAGCGTCTCAGTTTTTGCATCCAGTTCTATCTGTCCTAAACACGCTTTAAAGGAACCTTGTACTGCACTATCGAGGCCTCTTACGAGAATGCTGGGTGACGGTAAGCCAATATCAATTAAAGATCTCAGCGTTACATATGAAGCGACAGATTTGCATTGTCGACAGGGATTCTTTTCTCTTTATGATGCAATGTGCCGACTTCCCGGCGCCTTTTTCGTTGTATAAATAACCTCCGGCCTAAAAATCTGAAGGAGGGCTCCTCATTGGCTAACCTAAAGATAGCAGAGCAGGAGACATCAGGTGGTCAATCTCCAAGAATGAGTATGTGGAGATGAGCACATAGGTTGAAGTAACAAATTTACCTGAGGAATAGGAGAGTAACCCAGAATAAAGTAAGAACTGTGAGTATGGGTGTGTAGCGTTTGGTTAATGTTGTAATATCTTTCCTGCGAGGGGAGATAGTTGTCTTATTAACAATAATATCACTGGCCAGCATTATACGGAGCCTTTTTCACTGACGCATTGGATTTGTGCGGACGTTAAGGGAGGAGAACGAACTCTGTGGCGGTTGATAATGCACTTTGACTTGGGACATGGGGGAGAGGACTTCGAAATATCGTTAAAAGAACACTCGATCTAGAGAATTGGTCCGAAGATCCAGCAGAGAGCTGATTTGTCGCAGTCTACGGCAGATCAGGGCTTAACTTCGTTCAGAACGCACCCGAATGGCGTTCCGGCACCTTCCAGGGAATTTTGTTTTAACTCAACGGAACAAGTCGGCACTGGAGATTTAAAACAATGGACGTATATTAAATTTCAACGTAACTACAATTTGCCGTCCTAAGTTATGACTATCACATATCTGCAACCCTCGTGTTGACTGTCTTTCGTCTAAAACTGCCAGCAATCTCAGAGATCTACAGTATAACCAAGTTGTGATCGATAAATATCGTCTTTTGTTTACGTCTGCCGACAATCTCAGAGATCTAGAGATATGGCGACATCTCGTCTTATGTGTGTCAGTGAGAACTAAATAACATAGGATTGTTTGAACATTAGCGTCTTTACAATGCGCTTTCACTGAATCTTGTTTCTTCCGTGACGTAATTTAAGCCACACTTTCTGGTCAACTTCGCTCACGGTGCACGCGTGGCTAAAAGTTGGCAGCCTTTCGAGCCGATACAGAATATCCTCTCCGTCATAGGTGGCTGTAAGGAAGGGGGAGGTGGGAGGAGCAAGAGGGACCTTTCCTCCCCCTCAGTGAAATGTGGGGTACAGAGTTTTATTCATTACAGAATCCTCATACATTTCTAGAAGTGACTTCCAATGATTCCACAAAACATCTCGTTTAGCCAGTTGTTGCACTGTGGCTGATCGCAGTGAAACAATGTCATAGCAGTTAACGTCCTCTCTTTAGAAAGTGTAATACCAGGCGCTCGATTATGGAGCACGTTGTTCATTCGTTTGTTTCTTCCTTCCAGCTGCTGTACTGAGGATCAAACTATGGCGGAAAGAAGCTGCTTTTGTGCACCGTGCAGACTTCCTTAAGGTCTTCTTGGAGGTATTGTTGTAAAGGTGCTTACGAGGCGTAGCCCAACTGTAGCGAAATCAAGTTCCCCTTCGTAGTCTCCAACAATAGCTAAAGACGAGCTTCGTGGGGTAATCTTTTGTTGCACAGAACGCCACGTGCGGTACGGTGTGCACTGCCTTATGCCTTTCACACCAACTTTTCCGTCTTCATTACGTGAAGACGTCGAAGAGTACGTTTTGCCATTTTTTTTTAATTTATTGGCTTTTGGGACATGCCCATACTGACATTTCAGCACTGGAAATATTATATTACAGTTTGTTTTGACAATTCAGAGCATACATTAGCTTAAGACGTACCCTACTACGAAGTTACATAATCTTAACAAAGTACAGATTCTGACATAAAACGGATTTTACATCCACAGTATGCTGAAACGAGTAAATAAGACGAAGATGGAACACGAGATACACAGATGTAGTACGCTATAAAAATACTGCTGGTAACACCATAAGAAATTATAAATCACCATTGGTACGCATATTCGTAGTTGCGCCATTTCATAAATCTTGTAGTAGATGTACCCTACTCAAGAAAACATGGTGAGTTAGTTTAATGTATTATGTTTATTTACCGAGCGAGGTGGCGCAATGGTTAGCACACTGGACTTGCATTCGGGGGATGACGGTTCAAACCCGCGTCCGGCCATACTGAATTGGGCTTTCCATGATTTCCCTAAATCACTTCAGTCACATGCTGGGATGGTCCCTTTGAAAGGACGCGGCCGATTTTCTTCCCCGTCCATCCATAATCCGAACTTCTCCTCCGTCGCTAATGACCTCGTTGTCTACGGGACTTTGAGACCAATCACGTGGAATTCAGAATGCCAAAGCCGGAAACAACGATCATTCATATTTTTCACGGCTGGCGTGGCCTTGCGGGAGTCCGAGACTGATATTTTAAATAGTAAAAAATTCATCACCAGTCGCACAAGTCGTCAGCAGAACCAATTTCTAAATAACTCGGATTTAGAGGAGAAGGACTTTAACCTCTAGCACAGGACAGCAGAGCCTTCAACTTTACAGTGACTCCAGCAGCGATTGTCAAACTGCGGCCCGCTGGCCGCATGCAACCGGAATCAAGTATTCTTGCGGCCCCAGGTTCTAACCAATATTCTACGATAACAATAGCGAACCGTCCCGGCTTCGCGCGAGTAGAACTGGGTATGTACGGCTGGACGACTTCTCTGACGTAGCGGTAAATTTGTTTAGGGCAACTATGTAGAATTATGATTAAAAATCAGATAGGAACATTAGGTAACTGAGTATTACCAATGGCATGTAAATTACACGATTTATGCAGCACATACCACATACAGGCGTACTGCTGCGCCTAAAAGCGTGAATGGACTGCCCGACTGCAACCCACTAACAATGCAAGCCTTGCATCAAAGGCCGCTCATTTGTCGACTGGGCGGTCGTGCCAGTGCGCCATGACTATCAAAACATCTGCAGTAGTTCCTGGAGGGAGAGGGGTGGGCGGAGGGAGGATGTCTTCATACACCCACAATCACTCACACACACACACACACACACACACACACAGAAAAAACCACGGAGGGGGACTGTAATTCACGATAGTTCAGCAAACTTTCAGCAAACGTTAATAAATTATGTACACGAACCTCCCACCTGAATCAAGTTATCTATTTGTGAAAATCTTATCAGAATGGCTACGCCGGACGCGGTGGCCGTGCGGTTCTAGGCGTTTCAGTGCGGAACCGCGAGACTGCTACTGTCGCAGGTTCGAATCCTGCCTCGGGCATGGATGTGTGTGACGTCCTTAGGTTAGTTAGGTTTAAGTAGTTCTAAGTTCTAGGGGACTGATGACCTCAGATGTTCAGTCTCATAGTGCTCAGAGCCATTTGAACCATTTTTGAAGAATGGCTGCAGTAGTTCCTGAATTTAGCCTTCATATGTAGACAGGCGAAGACTTGAAATTTGAACACGTGTAGAAGGATAATATATCCATATATCTAAAGATTCTTTCGTGTGACTCAGTGTCCTGCTGTAAGTGTTCCAATACGACGGCATTTGGGCGAATAGAATCTTCTTAGTCAGTTAGCCAACGGGCAAAAGGTGACCTACTGCTTAATGAAATTCGAAGCACGTTTCGTTTTTGACGATCCTCCACATCACTGAGAGATTAGCTTAAAGCAAAAGATTAAAAAATCCGTAGTACACCAGGGTTTCGATCCCAAGACGTTTTAGTTTCCTTTACCACTTGACCCCCAAGCCAATTTCGATTCTACTATTGTAAATAACACCCACAGTTTAGCATGAAATCCGAAACATGTTCTGTTTCTGGAGAATGTCCACATCATTGAGAGATGAATGCTAGGTTAAAAGACAGGGAAAAACTCATAGTCCGACCGGTATTCGATCCCGCGATTCCGGTTTTCAAGCACGCGCTTTACCGGTAGACAACCAGGCCATATTCGAATTTTCTGCACAAGCTCCGCTGTTGTCTGTAGTTACGGCAGCAGTACCGTTAAAAGGAAATGACATTGTTTAACAGCAGCTAAGGAATTTAATTTATAATAGTTCAGCCATTTTCAGTGAGATATTTATAAAATTATGTACACGAGTTTCCTCATGAATTAATCGATTTATTAGTCAAAACTGGATCTGAATCCCATAGGTAGTTCCTGAGATTAGCCCGAGCATACCGACAGAAGCGAGCAAGGAACTTCAAAATTAAATTAAGGCTGTTATAGTACAACGGAATGAGTAGAAGAAAAATGACATTCAAAACATTAATTATTAAATACTGGTGATCGTGTCTTATAATAAAAAAAGGGAAGTTAGTGTTTAACGTCCCGTTACATTAGATATGGAACACAGGCTCGGATTAAGGAAGGATGTGGAAGGATATCGGCCTTGCCCTTTCAAAGGAACCATGCCGGCATTTGTCTTACGCGATTTACGGAAATCTCGAGAAACCTAAATTTGGATGTCCGGAAGGGGGTTTGAACCGCCGTCCTCGTGAATGTTAACCCAGTGTGCTAAAAACTTGTGTCTCATATTGTAGAATGCATTTAAACAGAAGTAAAATTACTGTTACTATTCAATTAATCATCCCAACTTCGATAGGCAATTAGAGTGTCACAACAACAAGAAATATTCTGGATTGTGCCAACTTCTAACGCTCAATACTTGGGTGGCTGGTGTCCAACGTATTGCTCCCTTACTATAGTCAGTGTGTTGGGGTCTCATAACATACTTCTTTACGGAGGCTACCAGTTCATATTAAAATTGGTACATACGTTTTCCGAAGTGCAGCTCCAAAATGTCTTGAGTGTAGAAGTAGAGACCACTGATAAGGTGAGTTCTCTGGCTGTGTTATCTTTTTTGTAAACACATTCACTTCCGACACACATCTTTGCGGCTATGGAGGTAGCTACCAGTACTGTAAGTTGTCTTTCACAGGAGTTCTTAAATCGCAGTAGTGATTAGGTCACCCTGCAATTTCTTATACTTATTCACATCTGGTTGTGCAGTGAATGGGTACCAGTATTTTGTCTTATCCAAACTGCTCACAAGAAGTTTATTCTGCTGTGACATATGTACTTGATACTTTACAGCTCGGCAAAGCTAAGTGTTTCCTGAGCCAAAGCGGCTCAGAAATATTATAATAATTACCCCTAGATATTTTAACGTAAACACAGTTTCCAGTAGTTTCTAAAAATGGTTCAAATGGCTCTGAGCACTATGGGACTAAACTTCTAAGGTCATCAGTCCCCTAGAACTTAGAACTACTTAAACCTAACTAACCTAAGGACATCACACACATCCATGCCCGAGACAGGATTCGAACCTGCGACCGTAGCGGTCGCGCTGTTCCAGACTGTAGCGCCTAGAACCGCTCGGCCACCCCGGCCGTCCTCCAGCAGTTTCTCATCAACATTGTAGTTGTACAGTAGTGATTTTCTTTCCCCATATCCACGCAATATGTTACATTTATTTTCGTTCAAGGTCATCTGCCACAGCCTGCATCGTTCATCAATCTTCGTTAGGTCATTCTGTATTCTGCAAATCAGTACTGTCTCTTGGCGTTGCATCAGCTGTGAACAGTCTTAAAGAGCATCTGAAGCTTTGTACTAGATCATTCATACACATTGTGTAGACAATAACGGTCCTATCGCACTTTCTGGAGGTACTAAGGATATTATCTTTACATCTGTCAATTTTGTGCCGTTAAGAGCGACGTGTCGAGCTCTATCTGCAGGCAAGTCTTGAATGCAGACACAAATCTGGTCCGATACTCATTAAGCTCATATTATTTCACTAAAATGATTTGCGGTAAGGTATCAAATGCCTTCCTGAAGTCAAGAAACACGGCATCAACTGGAGTGCCGTTGTCTACGGCGCTATGGATCTCATGGAGGAACAGAGCGAGCTAGGCTTCGCAAGATCTCTGTTTGCGGAATCTTTGTTGATTTGTATACAGGAGATTTTCGTTCTCCAAAAACGTCATAATTCTTGAACGTAAAACATATTCTACAATTCTACAACAGATTGACGTCAACAATATTGGTCTGTAATTGTCTGCGTCTCTCCTACGATCCTTCTTGAAAACGGGAATGACCCGTGCATTTTTCCAGTCGCTAGGTAATATATATTGCTCCAGTGATCTACTATATACTACTGCTAGAAGGGGAGCAAGCTGTTTTGCATAATCTTTGTAGAATCCTGTAGGTATGTCATCTGGCCGTGATGCCTTTCCACTATGAAGCGATTGTAGTTGCTTTCTTGTTCTGCAGTTGGGTGTCTCAATATCTGTTATTTCGACGGTCGTACAATAACTGAAAGGACGGAATATGTTACGATCTCCCACAGTGAAACAATTTTGTAAGAACGAACTCAGTATTCCGACCTTTTCTGTTACCTTCCGTTTTGGTGCCAAGGTGGTCTGTGAGCAAATAAATAGATGACTGCGAACTGCTTAGTATTATTACATAGGACCAAAATCTCTTAGAGTTTTCATTCAGATCGGTTGACAAAATTTTACTTTCAAAGTTATTGACGGTTCTGTCACTGCTCCCTTACGTTCATATTTGTGTCGTTCATCGTTTGTTTATCAGCTAGATTTTGACTTTTCTTAATTTTGATGAAGCTGTCTTTGTATATGTAGTAGTTTTCTAACACGGCTATTAAACCACGGTGGGTCTTTCTCATCCCTTAAGACGTTGCTCGGAAGACAAAAACAAACGACATCTAATGCATTTAATAGGCATCTAGCTCCGTGTCTCATGTCAGCTAGTGTTTCGTCTATCCTAACTCTTCGGGAAGTCTGAACTGTACGTGACTCTGGGCCAGGAATACCTTCATCGTCATCCGACTCCAAATGCTTCATTAATTAATACTGGACACACGTTCACCAAACAGCTAGAACACAACTGTTCGAACGCAGCGGCTGGCAGCAGTTGAAAACTTGACGTCATAGTCACAAAAACTATATATATCGAGCAGATCTAGGAAGCAAAGTGATACTGCTATGAGGACAGACACGGTAATGACTTGTTTATGTTAAATCTGTTGACTTTATTGTTTTTATTATAAGAAATTCTTAATAAAATTTTCACGGGCTTCCAGCTGCGTCAGGTGGTTAAAAGCCCACGAGCTTTCGACCGAGCTCTCCTCAGTCATTGTCAAGTGGTAAGAATGACTGCTGTGTCGCCGTGGCCGCGTCGTTATATAGCCGCAATGCTGGCTGTGACATCACTAGTCTTCTCTTCCTCGCCATGTATGGTAATTTTTTCATTCCGCGTCCGCCGCACCCGTTTTAACCTCGCGATGGCCGGGTCCCAGGCTTTGTTGAGCTGCAAACCGCCATCGCGAGGTTAAAACGGGCGCGACGGACGTGGGATGAAAACATTACCATATATGGCGAGGAAGAGAGCACTAGTGACGTCACTGCCAGCATTGCGGCTATATAACGACGCGGCCACGGCGACACAGCAGTCATTCTTACCACTTGACAATGACTGAGGAGAGTTCGGTCGAGAGTTCGTGGGATTTTAACCACCTGACGCGGCTGGAGGCCCGAGAAAATTTCATTAATTCATATCGCCGTGAAATCATACATTCATACATAACAAATTCTGTTTTAAAACTTGAATCTCAGATTAGTATTTTGGTAAAAAAAGTGATTGGCGATACTCCAAGACAGCTGTCTCCGCTCATGAGACCATATTGGCAGGCCGCCTGGTCATTACACGACTAGTTTCCAAAAATTGAAACTTGTGATTTCCATGGCTCGGCTGGAAGGGATGGGGTTGGTAGCGGATAGCACCTGGGGTGGGGAGGAACCGGAGGTTCGTAAAGGAGTGTGTGAGTACTCTATTACCATGCGTTCGTAGGCGTATTGTTAGGATTAGGTACATTTTGCGAATCTACCACTCTTTTCGAGGCACTGAAGGCTAAATCATATCTCAATAAGCAATATTAACTGCCATTGATATTTAATCACATAGCCGGCCGAAGTGGCCGTGCGGTTAAAGGCGCTGCAGTCTGGAACCGCAAGACCGCTACGGTCGCAGGTTCGAATCCTGCCTCGGGCATGGATGTTTGTGATGTCCTTAGGTTAGTTAGGTTTAACTAGTTCTAAGTTATAGGGGACTAATGACCTCAGCAGTTGAGTCCCATAGTGCTCAGAGCCATTTGAACCATTTAATCACCCTGTTATTTACATTTTCTGAGGTACAATACCTATGTCTCGTGTTTGCTAGGGCGACCCACGTATTAGTAGTTATCGGCTGTGTGACATCTTTTTCTTATTAAATGTGTATGAGCCCATGGGAAGCGGTCGGCCATTCAACTGACACGGCTCATTCTGCGGCACTGTAGCCTCCCTAAATGGTGAAGTTTTTAGCGTAAGAACTTTTGATCATTCGGTTTTTCCGCTTGCGTGGTGTGACACCCATTAAAATTCGCTGCTAGTTTAGTAAGTCGTGTTGTATTGGTGCCATGAATGCGAAGAATGTGCGTCAATGAATGCTTTACTTCAGAGAATGCTGACCGTCATGCAGTAATGAACCCAACTAATTTCGGCCTCACACGAGCCGGCCTACCAATATGGTCTCATGAGCGGAGACAGCTGTCTTGGAGTATCGCCAATTGAGTGAGTAAGATATCGCCTTTGTAACTTGCAATTCCGTGGTATCTTTTCAAAGAATCCTGCGCGATGACTTAAAAAAGCGAAAAAGACCTCCAGAAGAATGCCATGTATGCTGACGGACGACCTCAAGGCTGCGCGAGTGGCATTTTGCCAGGTAATGTTGACACGAGATGGCAGCATCATGGGAATTTCCTTGCAACAACTATGACAGTGGATGAGACAGGGCTGCCACTTTTCACTCCAGAAACGAAACACCAGTCAGATTAGTGGAAATAAATTGTCTCACCAACACTAAAGCATTTCAGGTAAGAATATGTACTAAATAAATTATGGTGGCCCCACTTTGGTACAGTGATAGCGGCATCCTAACCCAGCGCCTTTAAAATGACGCTATGTGGCTGGTGTGGACAACTTCTATCTAGTGAAGAACATGCTCTTTCCAGCCATACATGAGGAATGACCAACAAATTCTTCTCATGTACTCTTTTAAGAAGATAATGCACCACTGCATCGGGCAAACGGGATGCAGCCGTTTCTTCAAGAAAATAACTCTTAAGTGATTTCTCACGCTCTTTACGCGCCTGACCTGTCTTCTAGTGATTTTTGGCTTTTTACAGCAATGAAAGATGTTCTTCATGATAGGAGCGCACGTTTCCTAGTTTTGCCGTTATTGCATCCATGATATTCCAGTGATCAAACGAGTCTTCCTATAGAGGCGTTCGCAGCAGTCATGGAATCAATTCGCCGTTGTGAAAAGTGTGTACGGCTGCAGGCAGGACACGTTGAGAAATGATGGAAGTTTAAAATTATTTATGTGACTGTTTTGTACTCAGTTCGTCTTCAGGCCACGAGTGGCCTACCGGGACTATCCGACCGCCGTGTCATCCTCGGAGGAGGATGCGGATAGGAGGGGCGTGGGGTTAGCACACCGCTCTCCCGGTCGTAAGATGGTATTCTTGACCGAAGCCGCTACTATTCGGTGGGGTAGCTCCTAAATTGGCATCACGAGGCTGAGTGTACCCCAGCGCATGATGGCCTGGATGGTCACCCATCCAAGCGCCGACCACGCCCGACAGCGCTTAACTTCGGTGATGTCACGAGAACCGGTATATCCACTGCGACAAGGCCGTGGCAATGTGACTGTTTTGTGAAAAATGAAATAAGAGACCTTAGACTTTGGACGCACCTCGCAAAACTCCAGAAGCTTATTTCGCGAAGTGGTGCTGTAGTAAGACTATGGACTCTGATTCGGGGCGTCCTATTTTCCCCGGTAGTGCGCCAGTATTCGTTATATAGGTATGGAGTGCTGAAAACACTGGTGCACGGAGTGCACACCATCTCTGACGCAGAGTGTCTGCCCCATGAGCTGGAGCACTTCAAAACTATATTCTGGAAAAAAGGTTACTTGGAATGGCAGATCAGACGCGCTCTCCAACCCACCTCAACAGTACAGCGTGTGGAGACGGAAGAAGTCACGGGGGAAGAGACAGCCACTGCCCATACACCGTATACTGGCGCACTATCGGGAAAATAAGACGAATATTGAGGAAACACCGAGTAGGAATCGTCTTTTGCCAACCCAATAAAACGGGAGCATTATTGGGAGTTTCAAAGACAATCTCGGTTTGCGGAAAGCCGGCATATACCAGATTCCGTATCAGTGTGCGAAGAGTTATATTAGACAGACAGTGCGTACCATCGAAGATCGTTGCCAAGAACATCAGAGGCACATTCGACTTAGGTACCCCAAAAAGTCGGCGGTCGCAGACACTGTTTGTCCTAAAATCACGAAGTGAACTACCAACATACCAGGGTCTTGGCAGAGATATCTAAATACTGGGACAGCGTCGTTAGAGAGGCTATCGAAATTCGTACCAGGTACGGACTAATCAACCGAGATTGCGGCTATAACCTCAGAAAGGCATGGGAACCAGCACTGAGTCTAATTAAAAAGACGCTCAGCAAAGGAAACGAACGGGCGACCAGGACGGACGAGTCAATTACACCGACGCCACCACAGACGCAGACGCCAGCGTATCAGCGATCACCGACGCACGGCCTCAGGGGCGGACCGCGGAGAGAACGCCTCGCAGGGGGAGGGGATTTAAGACGGCCGCCCGCCCTCAGGAGCTCAGTTCGTCAGCGAAACTGACGATGGTGACATGTTTGATCGCCGACATATTGTGCTTGTTGGACACTATGAACCGGCAGTACACTCGTGGACTTCGAGTTTTTTTTATGTTGATTCATCACTCATCCGTGTCTTTAGGCGCATAGCACTATGCGGGCAGGTGCCTTCACACGCCTACCAGGCTCTGATGGTGATATGAATGGGGGAGACGAGTCATTAGTCCTACTGGTGTTAAGACAGAGCGTGTGTTTAAGTAGTCCACCACCCAAACTACTACGGTCTAGCAGATGCAGGACACTACGCATGCCTTAATCGGACTACTGCCATCCATTCTGTTACAGGCTCGGCGACACGTACAGATGTTTCCTGACAAGCAGAAGTTAACTCTTGGCATTACATCCATGGAATAATGGTCTGAGAATCAGATAGTAAAAATAGTATGTAGAGGAGCCTGTAAAGGAAAGAATCAAAATGTTGAGATCCTTCACAATAATTTTGGAATATATGCGTTTCTGGATGAGAGAAGTGATAAAGTGGCAAAGTGGCAAATGACATTACACTGACGGAAAAAATCGCAGCACCAAGAAGGAGTTGTGCGACATAAACGAACGTTGGTAGGTGTGTTTCTGCATCTGAAATATGTTGTCTATTGAAATTTCGCACCATTCGCATAAGAGTGGTACTAGTAGCGCAACTATGAGGATGCAAATCAGGTTTGCTGGAAATACACGATGTAAAAGTCGTGAGAGTCAGTCATCTTTGAGCTTCGACTTGGCGAGTTGATGTAAGTCAAGAATGCCTTTAAAGCAACATAGATGCAATTATCAGCGCTTCATTGAGTTTCAACGAGGTCGTGTATTAGGGCTACGAGCAACTGAATGTACCTTCTGCGATATTTCATTAAGACTACTGGCAGCGGTGGTCACGGGAATGCACGGTCACAAGACGATCCGACTTCGGAGGGCCACGTGGCAGTACCGAGGGAGAGGATCATCGTGTTCGACGTGTGCCTCTGACCCATCGTACTGCATATGCAGCATCCATCTGAGCAGCAGTTGGCAGCACAATAACAAAACGAAATGGTACAAATCGGTTATTTCAAGGACAGCTCCGAGCCAGACGCCCTATAGTGTGCATCTCATTGACCCCAAACCATCGCCATTTGCGACCTCGTATCAACAGAGAGCAGGGAGGAGGTCTGTTGTGTTTCTGATGAAAGCTGGTTCTGCCTCGGTGCCAGTGATAGCCGTGCGTTGGTTAGAAGGAAGCCAGTTAAGGACATGCTTGCTAGACTCATTGGACCTACAGCCGGAGCTATGTTCTGGGTTGTGATTTCGTATGACAGCAGGAGTACTCTCCTGGTTATCCCACCCACCAGGACTTTTTTGTCGATCTGATGATTCCATCTTTCGTGCTGCCATTCATGAACAGGATTCCAGGGGCTGTTTCCCAACAGGATAGCGCTCGCCCACGTACCGCTATTGTAACCCAACATGGTCTAGAGAGTGCCGACATGTTGTCTTGGCTTGCTCGATCTTTCTCCAATCGAGCACGTATGTGAAATCACCGGACGCAACTCCCGCGCCATCTAGAAACAACATTAACCGACGCTTTATTGACCAACCAAGTGCAACAGGCACGAAATTCCATTCGACAAACTGACATCCGGCACCTGTAAAGCACAATGTATGCACATTTGCATGCTTACATTCAATATTCTGGCAGCTACCTCGGTTATTAACGCATTTCACAGGTGCAATGGCTCGTCTCGTGTTTATATTAACCTGTGATCTTGCAATGCTAATCACTTAAATATGTTATCTAGACAAATGTATTCCCGAAATTTAATTACTCTACGTTAATTATTTTTTGGTGTTGCATTTTTTCCCATCACTGTATGTAACGAGTTCACTGCGTGGCCAGAACAGATGCTCAGTGTTTACACTACATCTCCACTTCGAATGTCTCTGTATGGTGCGTAGCACAGGGTACACAGCGTATTAGTCTCACTTTCGTGCCTTCCTACTCCTTTTACTAATGATATTCGCGAAGAAAGAATGTCGGCACCTTTCTGAAATGGCCTGAATTTCTCTTACTTTAGCTTGTGGTCATTACGCGAGATGTATGTTGGAGGAAGTAGCATATTTCTTGATTTGTTCTGGAATGGAGGCCCCCAGAATTTTGTGAGTAAGGCTCTACGAGCTCTACGTCTTGCGCATAATCTTTCTTTTAACCTCTCTCACTTATTGAGCCTCTCACACTCTCATACTGCCTAAATACAACCCTGACAAATCATGCAGCTCGTCTTTCAATATTTTCTATTACTTCCATTAACCCAGCATGATGAGTGGTACAGGGTGATAAACAATGCTCAAGGATTTGTCGAATGAGCTTCCTGTAAGCGCCCTGTTTCAAGCTTTAATTATACACCATTAGTATATCTGAATCTGGTTGGTTGGTTGGTTTTGGGGAAGGAGACCAAACAGCGTGGTCATCGGTCTCATCGGATTAGGGAAGGATGGGGAAGGAAGTCGGCCGTGCCCTTTCAGAGGAACCATCCCGGCATTTGCCTGGAGCGATTTAGGGAAATCACGGAAAACCTAAATCAGGATGGCCGGACGCGGGATTGAACCGTCGTCCTCCCGAATGAGAGTCCAGTGTCTAACCACTGCGCCACCCCGCTCGGTCTGAATCTGGTATATCCCTGCCCAACGTCAATATTTATGTGGTCGTTCCATCGTAACTCCTAGATCCTTCGAAGATTCATTCTGATTCTAAGGACTGATCACCGATCAGGTAGTCAAATGATATTAGGATCGTCGATTTTCATGAATTGCATTACATTTCTTAACATTTAGAGTCAAATGTCAATATTTGAAATGTTTGCACCAGGATCTGATTTTTTGCAAGTCTCTACACGCTTCATAAAAAGTTTCCTGTTCGTATCTTCGCCGTCTTTACAATTTATTTATTTTTCATTTTTTATTACATTGTAGCCTGAGCCTATAATCTAAACACAAGCTTTACCCATTCTTACACAAATTACTATCTATGGTGCCAAAGCATGACTGAACTATCGGCTGAACTGCAGTAGAGGGCATATAGTCTTTCTGTTCTCCGTGCCACTAGGAGGGGAAGGATGACGGGTCACTGGTCCCAGTTGCCATTTACTCCCCGGAAAAGGACCACATTACGCACTTTGACAGCTGGCTGAGTGGGTATAGAGTTGTTCTGGAGAGACTGGAACCATGAAAAGTCCCTGTTACCATCTGGGATTGAACCCGGTACCTCCAGGGTCGGACGCTAGTACACCATCCACTAGACTACCACGGCCACTTTTACAAATCACTATTATCAAAGGTAACTTTTTTCCTATTCATCGGCCACCAACTGTTTCTCACCCGTAAAATTATTTCTATTATTAATGAAGATTGCACCCACTACCACACCTAATTGTATCTACCACTACTTTATCTTTGTTTATTTATTTATTCGTCCGTAGATTATTCAGTACAGTAGTATCGTACATGTCAGGAACATTGCAGAAATAACATGCACATAACATATTAACAACATAAGATTGTACAAGGTGAGGATAGGGTAGAAAGTCGACCATGACCTAATCAAAGGAACTATTCCTGCATTCACGTCAGCGACAAGTGGAAACTGTAGAACACCCAAATCAGGTTGGGCGGACGGGGATTAAATCACAGTTCTCCAGAATGCAGATAGATAATAAGAAATACTGAACATAAAAATGCTACAGAAAGAGCGAAAACATACGGACAAATTACATAACTTTGCATGGAAGTACGAAAATAAGGCAATCAGTGATGTAGGTAACTCATGAAACTTTCATTTAAAGCGTCCCTCTAATAATGAAACGCATGAGGACATTACGCAGAATGCTAAAAAGTACAATGCACGAGTATATAAAAACCTGCTGACAGTGTAACGATCACAATTAGATGTATTTATGCAGACTAAAGTGACGAATGGGAATTCGTACCAAGGCCAGGATTGGAACCTGGGTCTCCTGCTCCCTAGCCAAGTGTATTAACCACTACGACACCCTTTCACAGTGGCTTTGCACAACGGGGCAGACTACTCTAGCACACCTCCCTCCTCAATCCAAAATCCTATCCACACCTCGTCCTTGTACTTCTCCCACGCTCGACCAGCATTGCAGAGGCTCCCCACCTGCATTGGAATAGCACCTCATCATCGAAGAAAACGGAGGATTCTGCCTGAAACTTGGGAAGAGCTTAAATTAAGTGAAACTATACAGTTTCAGAGACCTTTTCAAGCTTCAGACATAGAGTTTAAGGAGAGTACCAAGTGGGCTGATGCGTGACTGGATATTTGGATTAAGGAGGGAGGCATGCTAGAATAGTCCGTGCAGTTGTGCAAAGCCACTGTGCCGGATGGTGTAGTGGTTGGTGCATATGACTCGCGAGAGGGAAAGCCGAGAACGAATCCCGGGCTTGGCACAAATTTTCATTCGTCGCTTCAGTCTGTATAAATAAATCATAGATGTTTCAGACTTGGAAGGGTCTCTGGAAACATACGATTTTATTTGGTTCATCACATTTAGGCTAGCACCAGATCTCTTCTCAGCGGAGGTATACTACACCACATCTGAAGCAGAAGAAACAGAAAACCAAGAGCAAAAACGCTCTTTGTAAAGACAAACACGGCCCAGTAGATAATTTGTTAACAGAACCAAAAGTACTCAACTGTTAATGAGGGCCTAGAAACGGTATACACTGATATATTCATTTACAGTGTAAAAACATTTCTCAACAAGAAATGATTTTAGCTCAGATCTAAAAGCCTCTCCCGTCTCCAATCTCTTTATGTATGTGGCCAGTGCACTATAAAGAATGGTACAAAGGTGGCTTACATTTCTCTGAGTATGGATGTCCTAACTTATTCTACATGTAAATCATCACAGTTGCGAGTATTATGACTGTGGGAATCGGAGTTGGTTACCAGGTCACCAAGTCTACCTCTTGTCATCATCACACATTTGTGCAAGTACAAGGAGAGTACAGCAAGAAAATCCAATCCAATTTTTTGAGTAGGGGCTAGCAGTGAGGCACAGCCGAGCTATGTGACAATATCAAAATAGCTGTAACGTAAAAATTTAATTTAATCGACTATTAATTTTACTCCAGAAAACTATTTCATAAGTTACAAGGGACTAGAAGTAACCAAAATCAGACATTGTATCACCATCTGAGACGCAAACTTTAGAAATTATTCTCGTAGCAAAACACTCAGTACTCAGTCGCTGGGAGAGATTAATAACATGGTCTTTCCAGTTTAAATCTTTGTCAGCATACATTCGCAAAAGTTTTGTACATATTACACTTTCTAACTCATTTCCGTCCAGTAAAAGAGGGAGATCTTGCTTTTGATACATCTTCCCAATCTTCATATATTTGTTTTTCTTCACATTTAAGGTCAGCCTGTTGGATGCAAGGACTTGAGACTTTGTCAGTAGTAGTAGATAGAGATTCCTTAACATCCTCACTGTTACACTAGTATCATCTGCAAACAACGTAATCTTGGCTGGAGTGTCTGAGATATGTAAATGATTTATATAAGTAAGGAACAGAATGGTGCCTAACACATTGCCCTGGGTTACATCTATTTCGACTTTCCTTGCATCAGATACTAATCTGATTTTGTGATGAGCATGAGCTGATGTGAGCTCCACAACCTGTAACATGTTCAGCAAATGTGATGAACGCACTAGTTTTCTTTTATGCCCTGATTATTCGACTTACCTAAAAAAAGTTGGTGACCAACTGTGTCGAAAGCTTTATAAGGGTCTAAATTAACTCCTACAACACTGTTGTTCTTATCCAGATTGCTATCCATTTCTTCGTTGTAATAATTTACAACTGTTTCTCTGCTTGTAACTGTTCGAAAGCCATGCTGATTATTATTCAGTAAGCTGTGGTTGTCTAAGAACTTGGCGATTTGTAGTTTCGTTAATCTCTCAATTGCTTTAGAGGAAGCCGAGAGGAGTGGAATGGGTCGGTAATTTCCACCCTTGAATAAAGGTATAACTTTCGATATTTGTAATCTTTAGGGGAACACACCCCCAATGAATGATAAATTCAGCCAAGGCTTTGCAATTTGTGAAGCAGTACGAATTGTAAGTGACATTTGTACATCATCTACGTCATCTGACATTTTGCATTTGAGGTCTTTACTACCTCATGCTCATTAGGTGCAACTAATCTCATGTTGTATGCTGGTGTGCAAACCCTTAGTTTGTCCTGATTTGTGAAATTTAAACTAATTGTTGAAACATATTCTTAATTATTTCCTTAGGTGGATGTGCCCTGTATATTTTATTGGACGACGTACCATTTCTAGTGATTTCGGGAAGTTCTGTACCCTAGCTAGAAACCCTGGAGTGCTTTTAGCCGGTGGATATGTCCGGTAAATTTTAATGGATGACGTGCTATTTTTGGTGATTGCGGGACTTTCTGTACACTTGCCAGTCGTCCTCGTGTGTTTTTACTCTGTGACTTTGTCTTTGCTTATGCTCTTTTCACAACTCAGGCGTTGATACACAATTGCTTTATTTAACTGACAATGTAGCCTTATAGCCGATTCCTGGATCATAAATGTGTAACCGGCCGGAGTGGTCGAGTGGTTCTAGGCGCTACAGTCTGGAACCGCGCGACCGCTACGGTCGCAGGTTCGAATCCTTCCTCGGGTATGGATGTGTGTGATGTCCTTAGGTTAGTTAGGTTTAAGTAGTTGTAAGTTTTAGGGGACTGATGACCTCGGAAGGTAAGTCCCATAGTGCTCAGAGCCATTTGAACCATAAATGTGTAGTGAGGAAACTTGTTTTTCCCCCAGATGTCTAAATACTCTCCTGTGGGAGTGAAACGCGTCACAAATTAAATAAACAAAAATCCGTTTTGCAACCGATACTGCCTATTCCTTATTCTTGGGAAGCATCTATTATGTAATCATTTACGTAATTTGACAGGTCGTTTTTGCCAACATTGATATTATCAGCATTTGTAGGAGTAATTCCATGCTCTTCATGTATCTTCCGTGTTTCACTTATTACAGTTTGATTTGTGGATCGATATTCATATTATGTTGTCATTTCTAAGAAGCTTAGCCTTTGCAAATTCAAAAATGGTTCAAATGGCTCTGAGCACTATGGGACTTAACATCTGAGGTCATCAGTCCCCTAGAACTTAGAACTACTTAAACCTAACTAACCTAAGGACATAACACACATCCATGCCCGAGGCAGGATTCGAACCTGCGACCGTACCGATCGCGCGGTTCCAGACTGTAGCACCTAGAACCACTCGGCCACCCTTTGCAAATTCCTGTCGACATATTTTCCTGTAAATATTTACATACTCTGTAAACTCTAACTTTTAACTAAAGCCCGTTTCCCTTCTGTCTGTTTCTTTATACACTATAACTGATTGAAATACATCATAGACAATAATAACATCAGTTCATGTCCGCCCCATCACTACCTCGTCCCTAGGACCTTCCTCGGGCGCTGCAGAGAGCTGTGTGGTGTAACCTGCCTCTCCCGGTGCCTCCTGGTTTCGATCAGCCTCATCTGCCTAAAAACTTTGTCCGTCATGTCATTTACACATACCGTGAACATCAGTGGCCCTATCATGCTACCTCTAGGTATGCCAGACTCCGTTAAGAACAACTTACTGGTCTCTGTTTGTAACGAAGTCTTCAGTCCTGTCGCATACTGTACCGGAGACCTTGTGTAACTCATGAAACGTGGCATCTACCTGAACTTCGTTGTTTACTGCCTTCCGTGTCTAAATAATGAACATAGCAAGTTGTATCTCTCATAATCGGTGCTTTCACAGACCTCTCATAGGAGTTGTTCGGTCTCCAGAAACCGCAACATACGTGAGCACAGAAGACGTTCCCTAATTCGGCAACAATCTGAAGTTAGTGTTCTACATGTCACATCTTTCTTTTAGAAAAGAAGGAGCTACGGTTTTTTCCAGTCACGTGGCACTCTCGGTTCTTCAAGTAATGCACGAAGAACTGATGCTAGAAGAGGGGTATATTAAATACAGAGGCATATTAAATATCGAGTCACTCCATTTGGACCAGTAGCCTCTTCTCTATCGAGCGATTTGATTCGTTTTTCAATCCCGCGTTCATTTATTTCTATATCTGTCTATTTCGTAGGAAATGCGTTGTGAACTTCTTTATAATATACATCTACCCTTACAATACTCGATTACACATGGAACTTGTCGCCATGAACTGCCAGCATATTGTTGAGGTACCACAGTGGCCAGCAAAATCCGCAGATCTGACCCCGATAGAGAATGTGTTGGATCCTCTCAGAGGCCTACTGGGATATCAACGTCCAGTTACAACAGCTGTAGGTCAGCTTGTCTCAGAAGAGAATACAACGGATTTATGGCCAAATCAGTGCACGCATGGAGGCCAGACAACCTGTAACGTCATACTGATGAGTGGGCTAATATTGCCGAGTTACTTGTAAATTCCACTTGATTTTGTGATCAGCGCAACAACATCACGTGCTCATTCATTTCGTGTCTTTATCCCCTTCTGGACGCTTTACTTTTATTGTCAGGCAGTGTAAGTTTCCCACCAAACCTGCCGTTATAACGCAAAACACTACGTGTGTCTAAGAGGGACAAAAAAGGTTCAAATGGCTCTGAGCACTATGGGACTTAACTTCTAAGGTCATCAGTCCCCTATAACTTAGAACTACTTAAACCTAACTAACCTAAGGACACCACACACATCCATGCCCGAGGCAGGATTCGAACCTGCTACCGTAGCGGTCGAGCGGGTCCAGACTGTAGTGCCTAGAACCGCTCGGCCACTCCGGCCGGCCACACAGACCGGTTCCAAGGCTAAATTTAACCATTCACATCATACCAATAGTCAAATGTTCCGTAATATGTTAGCCAGCTACAAAAAAAGTTCCCTATGGCTAGGGAATTGAAGTTAATGACAATAACGGCGGTTTGAGACCATACTTCCACACCAGCGACTATCCATTTGGCGCCCACCATTCCACCTCTCTGCCCCTCGCACGCCTAGATCCATGTCACTTTGGCACTATTAATTTATACGCATTGTATATAAGTCTTGCAAGTGGGCGCCCACTCACCTTCGCACTCCACGTGGCTACCACTAATTATGGTACAGAAACCTAGCAGTTGTGGAACCTGTGGGGCCCCTTTCAAGTTTTGACGCCCCAAACCGAGGCTGGTGTCACGTGGGCCTTGTACCGGCCCTGACTGCTGGAATCGCAGACTTAAGAAAGGCTTGTTCACCACTTTCAGTGTCACTGTCGTATTTTGCAGATCTTCCAGAATCGCCGATCAGGGTAGGAAACTGTTCACTGGTAAAACGTCGAACTGACTGCATTGACCTTAAAAGGGACTACATCGAAACATAAAGTAATATGGCATGAAGTAAATTGGCAGTTGCGAATACGAATAACCATCGTCTGTACAACCGTCGGTCTTAACCGTTTGTGGCTATCTGTGTACAACCCACGGCCAAACCCAACACACTCGTACACACATTATGTATTATTCATACAGTGGATAACATTGTATTTGAAAGTCGCTGGTCGGTATCGTAGGATAAATACGATACTACAGTGCCTGTATTGTGAATATGCATGCATGCATGCATGTCCGGAGAAACAGGGACTGTGGCCACTATGAAATACATGAAATGTATTCGCAATTGCAAATACGAACAACGATCAGCTTTTTAAGGGACAACGAAAATTTGTGCCGGACCGGGACTCGAATCCGGATTTCCCGCTTTAATCGAGCTTGTCGCCTTAACCGCAGAACCAACGGCCATACCCAAACTTCCATGTACCGTCGTTCCTGCTTCACATCCTGTACTCGTACACACATTATGTAATTCCCGTGCAGCGAATGCTACTTTAATTGTAAGTCCTTCGCGGTACCCGAGGATAAATATTATTTGCGGTACCTGTGTTGGTAAGAAGAACGATGCACACATTTCCGAAGGAACTTTGCACCTTCCTTCTTGACAACACAGATACTGCAATATTGCACTTATCTGTCGATACAAAATGGTTCAAATGGCTCTGAGCACTGTGGGACTTAACTGCTGTGGTCATCAGTCCTCTAGAACTTAGAACTACTTAAACCTAACCTAAGGACATCACACACATCCATGCCCGACGCAGGATTCGAACCTGCGACCGTAGCGGTCACGCGGTTCCAGACTGTAGCGCCTAGAACCGCACGGCCACTCCGGTGTCGATACCGGGCAGCGAATTTTAATTACAGTGTCGTACCCTGTACGGGAATTACATAATATGTTCACGAATACAGGTTTTGACTCAGATACGATGTCATATCGAAGTTTGGGACTGGCCGTGAATCTTGCATGGATAGCCAAACGGTTAAGGCGACCGCTCGCGTAAAGCGTGCAATCCGTGTTCGAGTCTAGGTCCGGCACACATTTTCATTGCTGTCATTCGCTTATTCAGCTGACGGTTGTCCATATTCGCAGATGTGAAAACTTTTCATGTATTTCATAACGGCTGTAGTTGCCTCAGTGCCTGTTCCTTCGAAAATGCATGCATGTCCGAAGGAATATTGCATTGCTTTTCTTAACAACAGAGGAAATGCAATATCATAAAGAAATTTCATTTTTAAAATATAGTATTCCACTACCTGGCCGAGGATTACTCCTTCCCCTTGCGTATACTCATTATTAGACATTGGAAATGGAGGACTTGTTGCAAAGGTTCTGGGAAAGTGCAGTGCATTGTAAATGGAATTGCATATAGAACGTTAGGGCGAATTATTCTAGAGCATTGCTCCTCATGAAATAGACATGAGATCAGGAACCAGCCAATTTAGAAATTCTCTACTAGAATCGTAACAAGTTGGCATAGTTCATATGAAAGCTTAACACAAGTGCTCAGGACACTTACATGGGAATATTTGCGAAAAAAGTTGACAGACTTCCCGCGAGACCTTGGATATATGTAGGTAAGCGGTGTTTGGGGAAGAACGTGTGATAGTTCTGCTGCCATCAATGTATATCGCGCATAGGGAGTAAGATATAAAATTGCTGATATCACTGTGATGTACCATATGCTGCACATTGTATAGGGGCTCGTGGAATAAATATGTAGATGTAGACAACGAACTGCTGCCCCCGGGGAGACCCTTCAGCCAGTCTTTTACTGTTCTAGTCACGATCGTTCCAGTAATTCTGTGTCCTCGCACACACTTGAACTTTGTTTATGTTGTTTCATGACCCCTGTGCTAATAACGAGGTGAAAATGCTAAACTCGTTTTATAATTTATCCTGTGCCCTGATACCAAAAGAGGTGACGCAGTAGTTAACTTGCCGGATTCAATTTAGAGGGGGAGGGGGGGGGGGTGTATGATTGAAATCCCAGTCGTTCCCTTCACATTTACATTTTCCGTGGTTTCCATAAATTATTTCAAGCAAGTGCCATTAGTTCTTATTTTAACTAACGTTACATATTCATGATAAGAGTATCGTAATTGTAATCTATAGCAGTCCACTAGTGGCGGCACAAACTGAGTGGAGCAGGTGAAATATATAACACCAAACAAAGTAATAGAGAGACCAACGTACGGACAAGATCTGTGTTCATCAGAAGGCTGCCCTAGCTAGCGTCTTGTTAGACTAATTGTAGCTTGTGTAATACTACAATTGTACCACTGCAGTACAACGCTACAGCGGTCTATATCGCGAGAAACGTTGGCGCTGAAGCCTCATCTGAGACGCGGTCGATAAATACATCTCGCAGCTCATTTCCTGTTACACTGAAAGCACTGACGCCCCTATAAGGAAGATGCCATTATCCGAGGATTGCCTATTACGTAGCGAGGCCGGCTCTTCAGCCATGAGTTTTCATTCAGGTACCATGTTCAGATGAACTGTTACGAGGTCAGTAAATGGTTTTTTTAATCCTCCAACACTTTCACCGCATAATAATAATCTGCATGGAAGTTTATATGAGATTATAATATCCTCTTCGTCGAAGTAACTTTAAACTAAGTATTAGGTCATTTGGAAAATAATGGTAGAGGGAATCATTTGCAACATTGTTTAAGTAGCAATCTTTCCATATTCATGAAGTGAGTCACAGAAATCAAGGAAAATCTCAGTCAGAGTGGCGGGAAGATGACTGGAATGTTGTTCCTTCCGCATGCAGGTTGAGACTTAAAAAAATAGCAATTCACTCTAGATCACGGGTATTTGAACTTTAAGCGTATTCACCAGTACCTTGCTACCTAGACTCTGGAGATGTTCACCTCCTTCTTCTTCACCTTCTCTGTCTCATTATAGTTTCACTTGCCTTATTAAACTGTTTTCGTGAATAATATTTTGACTGTTCAGCAGTTTTTTCAAACGCTATCTTTGCTGCACAGATGCACTCAGTCATATGTGTGCTTTGATGCACGTTGCTTGGACCTTTCTCAACATAATCTTCATATTATTATGAAATAGATTCTGGCGCCGCTCTTTCACGGAACGATTTTATTTTAATGAATGCTAAACACAAAATGTAAATGTTACATTGGCATTTTGCTGGATACTTTAACAACATACGTAACGAAAGGTTGTCGTAGTGCAATAAGGTCTAGGCGTCTAAAGATTCCCCCATTAATAACAATCCACCGCCAGTTTGTGGAAATGTACAGTGCCAATACTAGAAAAGTGGATGTAGATACGGTACAAGAGTATGTTGACAGAAGATCTAATATCTCGCCATTCCAGCAGTATGCCGGCTGACTCACAGAGTGACGGCGATATTATTTGTATGGTATGTAGTTTGTATTGCATATAGTCTTTGGTAGCCATGACTCCAGATGGCGCGGTGAACACGTCACATGGGGATGCCTATTCGTCGTCTATAGGAAATAAACACCCGCTCTGCTAAAAGGGTTGACAGTTTGTATCTCGTCATTGAAGCTTTCGGTATACTGATTCTCGAATACAAATGTCAACTCCTATTTCTGGGTGAGTAAAGCAATGGAACATATAAATATGGGAACAGCTAGGTGCCATAGAAACGGTAAAAACTGGCGTGAGGACAGAGGGCAATAGAAAGCGGTTCGCCAGATATGGTGGGAACTTGGAGAGACATAATAACCCTTTGTAAAAAGGTGGAACGTATGCAGCAGGACGAAGTTCCGCCGATGGGATGAAGCCAGGACTCCTGTGCTATCACAGCCTGTGGTCGACCCTGCGTTGCACGCCAAGAGTACTGCAGTCCGCCTTAGATGGAAGGCAACATATCACAGCCTGGAATTTAAATTGTGTATATCAATATTAATGTAAAGCCAGTTTTGCTGCATTTCTGATATCAAACTGATTTGCTAACAAATTGAATTGGTAAATTAAACCATCCCTATCCCTGCCCCTTAAAGTTTTGTTGTGCTGATTCATTTATGACCCCTGGGAATAATACATTCTTCTGAGAAAATCCCACCCCTCTCCCTCCCCCTCTTTCTCCTTCTGCTCCCAAACTCCTCTCGGAAATGGGGCACTTTTTCGCCACGCTATCCTCACTTCTGGGCCTCTTTCTCCCCCCTTGCGAAATTCCTCAGCTCTCTCCTACCCTCCCCCAATTCCTCCCCTCCACCAACTAGAAATTGGTGGGAGAGGGAGGACCTCACAACACAAAATTCAAATCACTGTAACTAATATATTCTTTATTTCATCTGTTTGCAGGGGACAGGGCTCGCACTTGGGTAGGGCTCATGTCTGCATCCCCAACTGACATGTTGTAATAACTGTAAACACCAAGTAATGGAGTGAAGTGCAAAATATTAGCTGCTGCATTGGGTTGCCTATGCATTTGTCTGTCGTACATGCACCGGGTGTGCACATCTGCAAGCCATGGAAGTCAAGCAACAAGAGAGGTTCTAGTTACACGTGTCGCCACCAGGTGGTAGCAGCATTTCAGTTGGCTTCCACCACTACGTCACTCAGTCTGTGTTGAACTGTCAGACAGGAAGGATCTCACTGTGGAGCACTTGTATGGTAATGATAAAAAGAAGCTGAATATGTTGTGATATAGTATTCATTTTGTTGGATATTTTATCTCAGTTCAGAACTATATTATTGCAGTTTCTTAGTATGTGGTCTCCTCCTGAGAATTTACTATCACAATGCATTCAATTGAAGAGATATTGAGATTGAAGCTTAATAATTGTATTACCTGTAAGCTGACCACCGAGGACTGTGTCCCTAGCCTCCCACATGAGGCATGGAAGGAGGGGATAATGGATGAGTGTGGGGTGAATACTTTTCAGTAAATAATAGTGATTCATTTTGCAACTCGTAGAGACTACTGCCTGTGCTGGAGCTGTTCATGTTTCTTGAAATGGCTAGTCAGTCCACAGTGCAAGAGACAACTTTTTCTCTTCAACTATCCCAGACAGAATGATCCTGAGGTGTTCATCTCAGCGTTTGGGCTTCAACTGAGCTAGTTCACCAAACTGCCAAAGAGGGAGCTTGAAACAGTTTTCCTTCCACAACTTACCTTGGCAACCAATAGGAATGCAGAATTGCCCACTCCCCCACCTGAAAATTGATGAACGTTAATAGGAGCACAGGAACATGGCATCCATTTATGTGATCATAACGTCAGGACTACAAGGGGAAAGCGGTAGCCTGCGGTCTCAGTCAGTGAAAGGTTCATGAGATGTCAATAGCATCTGAGATCCTCATCTGCCACCATCTCGTAGAAGGAACATAGAAGTAAGTATATGTAGTTCAGCTCCATGTATTTGTCTGGGGACTCTTATTGTTCCTTCCTCCTCCTCTTCTTCTTCTTTGTTCAGTGGCCTCTAGCATGTCCAGAATGGTAGTGACCTCCAATGTGTCTGGACCAGCAGCAACCACAGGCTTGTCAGGACCCAGCCTGTCAGGGTCAGCATCAGCAGCACTGTGGGACCCTGTAGTGCACCTGACCCACATGTTGAAATGTTGAAGCAAGACAACGAGCTGCTATTATCCATTCCACTAGTTGATTTGTCTAATGAAGACACCCAATCAATCCTCGACTCTCAGAAGAATTGTGTTGAGCGCCCTGTGACACAGGTTGCAGGTCAGTACTGGTCTCCAACAAATGCACCACCTCAGGGCATTCTGGCTTTGCTTAAAGGCGAAAGTGCTGATGTGGTGGATGAGAAGCTGTTGTTTCCTCCCAGTACTCTGCTAATTTTGACTTCAACTTGTAATTTAACAACTAGCAGGTCAAAGCGCTTATATATTGATACAGAAACATCAAGGGACAGCGACTGGTGAGTTGTGTGACATTGAAAATGCATTGAGAAGTGTTGAACTGCGACTTAAGGAGTTACAATGGATGAACTGTGTTGTGCAGGTAACCTCCATGTATTTCCCGTCTCTTCAGTCCCCTTGCACACCCCTCCGCCCCCCCCCCCCCCTCCGGCATATGCTGTGCTAGCTTGATGCTATCTGTAACATCACTATACAACGGCGAGGCACTAATGGTGAGATCTGGAGGTTGATCCATTTATCTGCAACACTCCATCAATACAACAACATTCAGCCTATGGATGGTGCTATACCTTCTGTTGGAAAGACTGAACCTTGGGCCGCCGTGTGTTGAAACTGCACATAAAGATATTGTGAACTATCTCCGCGTGTAAATAGTCAATCAAACGATTTATAACACTGCATCAGTACAGTGTCAGAAGAAGAAGTTAAAGGAAGAGTAATACATGCTGGATTCTGTGCATACAAGAAAGTATAATTTGCTAAATTCTGTGCAGGTGTAGGTAAAGAAATAACCAGTTGTTTTTTTATGTAGTGCGTCCTGAGTAAAAATATGTATACATATTAGATATATATATATATATATATATATATATATATATATATATATATATATATATATATATATGGCACGTAGCGGAGGAACTCACCAATAGAACAAGGGTTAAACGACAAAACGACTGTCTATATGTCTCCAGATGAGCCCTAATTTCTCGTATCTCATTTTTGGAGTCCTAACGCATATTGTATGTTGTGTCAGTAGAATCGTTCCGCAGTCAGCTACAAATGCTGGTTTTCTAAATTTTCTCAATGGTGTACCTCATAAATAACATTACCTTCCCTTCAAGGATTCCCATGTGAGTTCCCGAAACATGTCAGTAAAACTTTCATGTTGTTCGATGCCACTAGTTACAGATCTAGTAGCCCACCACTGAGTTGCTTCGACATCTTCCTTTGATCCAGCCTGGTATGGGTCCCAAACACTCGAGCAACACTCAAGAATAGGCCGCACTGACGTCCTGTATCAGGTCTCTTTTCAGATCCTGTAGCTTATTTCATGACATATATTTTCTATAAAAGCATATCGCACACCAAAACCTGATGTAGTCAGTATCATGGCAGGGTGGGTGCTGCATTAGGATTTTGTTGTAAGTTACTTGTCCTGTGATGGTGCAGAAGAAGAGCAGAAGAAGAAGAAGAAGAAGAAGAAGAAGAAAAAGAACAACAATACATGAGCGCTAATTGTAGGGCCCCCCAACTGCAGTAAGGCAAATGTTTTATGTCACAGCTAACATACTCGGATGGAGTCCGCTTTGAACATGTGTATGTATTTTAAAAAACACTGTTGCAGCTCAAGTACCAGCTGCTGCAAAAGATATTGCAAAATGCAGACAAATCCCTCAACCAGAAAAAGTAGAGCCAAGCACAGTGTTCGTATTTGACGATGTTATGGTAAAAATCTAGGATGAAACGATATTTATGTTTTGGTCATTATATGGGTGTTGATGTATTTTATTTAAGTCCAGATTCCAGATGCTCGGAACAATTGGTGTGGGACAACGCAAATCTCAGTATAGCTTTCAAACAAAATTATTTGAATCTAAATCACATTTACTGGGCAGATGCAGGAACCGTCGTGTCACTCAATGATGCTGAAAAGTTATACGCATATTTCTGGAATCACACACATTACGTGTTTCTTTCTGTTGGTAAGTGAAGAAAACTGAATGATGGATGGTATAAACGGAACTTCCAGGAATTTCTCTATATAAAGATATGAAGAAAGTGATGAGAACGTTAGTTTACATCACACCATGGACAAGTTTGCACATATGTCAGGCACTCAGCCCGAGAGGATAGGTATGCATAGACAGGGAATGCGTCAGTACATAGATGGAAAATTTCAGCCTCTCGAACGTAAAGTTAAGGACCTAAAAACATAAGTCCAGACCCTTCTGAAACTGATGAGGGGTTTAGATGTTAGTGTTAAGGAACTAGAGACGAACACACAGATTATTTCGAGAAAAGTTCCACAACGAAACATTGTCTCGAAATTTGGTAGAAAATCCGAAGGAATTCTGGTCTTATGTAAAGTACACAAGCGGCAAGACGCAGTCAATACCTTCGCTGCGCAGTGCCGACGGTACTATTACCGACTACTGTGCCGCTAAAGCGGAGTTATTGAACGGAGTTTTCCTAAATTCCTTCACCAGGGAAGACGAATGAAATATTCCAGAATTTGAAACACGAACAGCTGCTAGCATGAGTTTCTTAGAAGAAGATACCTTAGGGGTTGCGAAACAACTCAAATCAGTTGATACGGGCAAGCCTTCAGTTCCAGATTGTATACCGATTAGGTTCCTTTCAGATTACGCTGATACAATAGCTCCCTACTTATCAATTATATACAACCGCTCACTCACCGATAGATCTGTACCTACAGATTGGAAAATTGCGCAGGTCGCACCAGTGTTTAAGAAGGGTAGTAGGAGTAATCCATCGAACTACAGACCTATATCATTGACGTCGGTTTGCAGTAGGGTTTTGGAGCATATACTGTACTCAAACATTATGAATCACCTCGAAGGGAACGATCTATTGATACGTAATAAGCATGGTTTCAGAAAACATCGTTCTTGTGCAACGCAGCTAGCTCTTTATTCGCGCGAAGTAATGGCCGCTATCGACAGGGGATCTCAAGTTGATTCCGTATTTCTAGATTTCTAGATTTGACACCGTTCCTCACAAGCAACTTCTAATCAAGCTGCGGGCCTATGGGGTATCGTCTCAGTTGTGCGACTGGATTCGTAATTTCCTGTCAGGAAGGTCGCAGTTCGTAGTAATAGACGGCAAATCATCGAGTAAAACTGCAGAGATATCAGGTGTTCCCCAGGGAAGCGTCCTGGGACCTCTGCTGTTCCTGGTCTATGTAAATGACCTGGGTGACAATCGGAGCAGTTCTCTTAGGTTGTTCGCAGATGATGCTGTAATTTACCGTCTAGTAAGGTCATCCGAAGACCAGTATCAGTTGCAAAGCGATTTAGAAAAGACTGCTGTATGGTGTGGCAGGTGGCAGTTGACGCTAAATAACGAAAAGTGTGAGATGATCCACATGAGTTCCAAAAGAAATCCGTTGGAATTCGATTACTCGATAAATAGTACAGTTCTCAAGGCTGTCAATTCAACTAAGTGCCTGGGTGTTAATTACGAACAACTTCAGTTGGAAGGAACACATAGATAATATTGTGGGGAAGGCGAGCCAAAGGTTGCGTTTCATTGGCAGGACACTTAGAAGATGCAACAAGTCCACTAAAGAAAAGCTTACACTACACTCGTTCGTCCTCTGTTAGAATATTGCTGCGCGGTGTGGGATCCTTACCAGGTGGGATTGACGGAGGACATCGAAAGGGTGCAAAAAAGGGCAGCTCGTTTTGTATTATCACGTAATAGGGGAGAGAGTGTGGCAGATATGATACGCGAGTTGGGATGGAAGACATTAAAGCAAAGACGTTTTTCGTCGCGGCGAGATCTACACTCCTGGAAATGGAAAAAAGAACACATTGACACCGGTGTGTCAGACCCACCATACTTGCTCCGGACACTGCGAGAGGGCTGTACAAGCAATGATCACACGCACGGCACAGCGGACACACCAGGAACCACTGTGTTGGCCGTCGAATGGCGCTAGCTGCGCAGCATTTGTGCACCGCTGCCGTCAGTGTCAGCCAGTTTGCCGTGGCATACGGAGCTCCATCGCAGTCTTTAACACTGGTAGCATGCCGCGACAGCGTGGACGTGAACCGTATGTGCAGTTGACGGACTTTGAGCGAGGGCGTATAGTGGGCATGCGGGAGGCCGGGTAGACGTACCGCCGAATTGCTCAACACATGGGGTGTGAGGTCTCCACAGTACATCGATGTTGTCGCTAGTGGTCGGCAGAAGGTGCACGTGCCCGTCGACCTGGGACCGGACCGCAGCGACGCACGGATGTACGCCAAGACCGTAGGATCCTACGCAGTGCCGTAGGGGACCGCACCGCCACTTCCCAGCAAATTAGGGACACTGTTGCTCCTGGGGTATCGGCGAGGACCATTCGCAACCGTCTCCATGAAGCTGGGCTACGGTCCCGCACACCGTTAGGCCGTCTTCCGCTCACGCCCCAACATCGTGCAGCCCGCCTCCAGTGGTGTCGCGACAGGCGTGAATGGAGGGACGAATGGAGACGTGTCGTCTTCAGCGATGAGAGTCGCTTCTGCCTTGGTGCCAATGATGGTCGTATGCGTGTTTGGCGCCGTGCAGGTGAGCGCCACAATCAGGACTGCATACGACCGAGGCACACAGGGCCAACACCCGGCATCATGGTGTGGGGAGCGATCTCCTACACTGGCCGTACACCACTGGTGATCGTCGAGGGGACACTGAATAGTGCACGGTACATCCAAACCGTCATCGAACCCATCGTTCTACCATTCCTAGACCAGCAAGGGAACTTGCTGTTCCAACAAGACAATGCACGTCCGCATGTATCCCGTGCCACCCAACGTGCTCTAGAAGGTGTAAGTCAACTACCTTGGCCAGCAAGATCTCCGGATCTGTCCCCCATTGAGCATGTTTGGGACTGGATGAAGCGTCGTCTCACGCGGTCTGCTCGTCCAGCACGAACGCTGGTCCAACTGAGGCGCCAGGTAGAAATGGCATGGCAAGCCGTTCCACAGGACTACATGCAGCATCTCTACGATCGTCTCCATGGGAGAATAGCAGCCTGAATTCCTGCGAAAGGTGGATATACACTGTACTAATGCCGACGTTGTGCGTGCTCTGTTGCCGGTGTCTATGTGCCTGTGGTTCTGTCAGTGTGATCATGTGATGTATCTGACCCCAGGAATGAGTCAATAAAGTTTCCCCTTCCTGGGACAATGAATTCACGGTGTTCTTATTTCAATTTCCAGGAGTGTATTTACGAAATTTCAGTCACCAACTTTCTCTTCCGAATGCGAAAATATTTTGTTAAGCCCAAGCTACATAGGTAGGAATGATCATCAGACTAAAATAAGAGATATCAGAGCTCGAACAGAAAGGTTTAGGTGTTCGTTTTTCCCGCGCGCTGTTCGGGAGTGGAATGGTAGAGAGATGGTAAGATTGTAGTTCGATGATCCCTCTGACAAGCACTTAAATGTGAATTGCAGAGTAATCATGTAGATGTAAATGTAGATGTAGAAGAAACTAGGTGACATAGCCGTAAATGTTGATGGAACTGAAACGAATATACGCAACTTGACTGTGAAGGTTGATGGAACTGTACGGAATGTATGTAAGGTGCACTGTGTGAAGGAATCCATTTAGTGTATAACAAGATGTCGACTAAGCATAAGGTCATCATGACACGGAAGACTGTTTGGGAGAAGCAACCACTGCTAAGGTTAGGACTTTTGGATCAAGAGTAGACACTGAGATAAACCATTAACCAGTTACTGAATATCTGAATGTGCTCTCAGAGAAATTACATAATGACGATGACATTGCTAGTTTCATTAACCGTCTCATCGAGGCTAGGATAGACAAAACATTCTGTGTCAGTGGTGAAAAACAATTCATGTTGGTCATGAAGTCTATAACTTCAAAGGAAACAACAGTACAAATTGATGGTAGGGAATTTCACAAAACTTAATTAACCTCATTTTCATAAATCTCACAAAAACTGTAAACTATTCACCCAAAGATCTGGAGATCTTTGGCGAAATACTGCAATGTACTGGTGTATGTAGAAAAGTGGAAAACCAGCCCAGTGCGAAATGCTAAACCATTATAGAACCTCTATTAGATGTTTAGCATTGTGTTAGTGATGGCATTGATATCCTGATTAAAAGAGTCAGTACAAATCCCTGCAGTCTGTTATCCCAATGAGCCAACAGATTGAATGCGATTGCTCATGGCATCAGTTTTTGCTGGTAATACTGCTCATTCGAATGAGGTTATTTCAAACATCTCTGAGCTTAGAGAGAGAGAGGTGTAATCGGATACGTATGAAGACAGTAGTTAGAGGACTGTACAAACTAGCACAGAAAACATACCCTCATAGGCATGTCATGATTAAAAGGTTGGGATTACTTATGGTAGACTGATCTTGTAGATTAAGGGGAATATTCACATGCGAATAAAAGAGTCAAATATATTTTAAGATTATTGATACATACCCGAAATTTGCCTGGGCATTACCTGTTAAAACAAAAACAGGGAGAGATGACTCGGAGGTGTTTCAGCGTTTGTTGGAAACAGAGACAAATCGATGCCTGTACAGCCTCCAAGCTGATCAGAGGGAAGAGTTTTACAATACGTGTTTCAAGAACGTGATGCAGCAGTATGAAATTCAACACTGCTCAACTTTCGCCCATCTGAAGGCGAGAATCGTGGAACGTCTGAGCAGAACAATAAAAGTTCAAATGTGGATGCATTATATTCTTCACGGTTCATACAAATGGACAGATGTCCTGCCAGAAATAATTGCTTAGTCGCGCCGAACACAGCACAATAAAAATGAGACCAATCGATTTTCGTGATAAAGGACCAATGGATGCAGTACACTATCGTATTAAAATGCTGGATCCATGAAATAGAAATTTAATATGATAATTTGGTATTTATCTCAAAACACAAGACAACATTTGAGAAGTGATACCTCCCAAACTGGTCCAGTGAGATAAACAAGTGAGATAAACAGTGAGAGAACAAATTCCAGAACTTAAGTCGTAAAGGATAGCAATGGCACTGATATATCAGGATGCTTTTACACCGAGCTCAGAACCACATGTGTTTGTCGTAGAGAATGTCATAGGACTTCGAGGGAATAGAGGACTAGTTGAATGGCTTGGTTTTCATGCAACACAAAACAGCTGGATTGACGCTGATGATATCGCACCTGATAGAAAGCTTCAAAAACGTTTGGCACGTGGTGATAAGGTGATTAATGTGCATGACGAGGAATGTTTGGAACACGACATTACATAAGCAAAATATAAAGATATTCCAGAATTTAACGTTGCAGATCAAATTTTATCTGATAAAGCCAAAGCAATATGTACGAGAAAGGATATTGGTGTAGGACAGCGCATTGCAGCATTTGTAGTTATAAAACCATGCGTGGTGAAATTAAGTTATGCTTGGGTGTGAATTTCAAGCAAGTAATGAACGTTGCTCGTTGTGCATTAAAGAAGAAGAAGGCAACGATGAAAAAAGAAGAAGCCACGGCGGGGGAGTTTAAAAAACTGTGTCCTGGCAGCAATATATTCAACAAAAAGCGCCCTGAAGTATAAAGGACCGGTTAAAGCACCCTGCGTTCAGCCGATTCCCAAGACATCAGGTGGAACTATCCCCTTCCTCATTCCTGCCCTCGTAGGTCTCTCAGGGATTTGTTCACTGGCTAGCGGTGTATCGGCGATTGCCAGAACAGTCAACAAGGCACAGAACCCCCAGAAGCAGGTAGAGGAAGCAGGAAGACAAAACCGCATTATGGAAGTAGCAACCGGCGGAAAAGAACTATGCCTGAAATCATGCAAGAATGAATTAGGTATCTTCGAATTAAAAAAATAAAAAGCCCGTTAGCTATCCTACAGAATAGACTGCTTACAAATACAGATCTGCTCAAGTTTGTTAGAGAAAAATTCAGTATTCCAGGACTCCATGGTGAGTTTATGCGGAATACATTACAGAAGACTATGTGGAAATCTGAAGAATGTGGAATTGTGAATTTAAATGTTGTGGGGCACCGTAATACACTGGGTGGCGTATGTTAAGAAAAATACAAATACCCTCAACTATTTGGACTAATTTGGAGACCTGCAGCCATCGGAAGGGTTACAATGCTACTTCACCGACAAAATACGTGTGTTCTGCAATTTTTATGGTCACCAAGACTTTAATACTTACTTGTGTGGGCATCTGTACATCACGTTCCTTCTAATGTTTACGAAGAAGGCTGTATAATGAGGTGCATTAAGTATCCACTCATCAGTTGAGGTGCAGATGCACTGTCGTATATTCCGACTTTTAAAGAACGATCTTCAGTATTACTTGCGAATTACTTCCCACCGCTTGATTTAAGCAACGTGGAGTTGAGTATTGCGGTGATTGGGCAGGAGACATACAACAGCGTTCCGAATATCATAGAGGTTAACAATAAATTTCACCTGGAAGAAAAGAAATTGTGGAAATAGAACCTGATGCATTCTATATTGACTATTGAAACGACGCTTTCAAATTGTCTGCCAAAGGGACTGTACTACGCGCAAACATCGGTACACTTGACCAGTTAGTACCCAAATAAATCTCTACTTGAAAGAAAAACTCAAAAATCATACTTTGTTAGCAGTAACGATGTTTTATAGATTGCATAAGGTTAAACCAAAGACAGGTTTTACCAGTCAGGGATAACTTGGTATGTCACATATTAGCGAAAACTGAGAAATTTTCACAACACTTTATATAGAATAAGACTTTCATTTAAAATTTTGTCAATATACTGACAGGATTTACATGATTCGAAAAGGAAAAATTCGGAACGATATAGAATAATTCGTGAAATTCCCAGAAACAGCTGTATAAACATAGATCAACGTTACAGTTCGTATGCGTGAATATTGTCTGTTCTCTAAAATTCGGTCTTTTATAACTCTTCCTTGTATATGTAACCTGAAGCCAATGACCTACTTCATAAGTTCGGGTAAACTTGTCTGGAACCAGTTTTGTTGGACCCTCATGTACTCCTGCCTCTATACTGGATTTGAATTCTGTTTATTTATTCTCTATGTCTCCTACTGGGAAGTTTGAAACTATTACAGTTCCCCTCGGCCGATGGTACACGGGATTTTAAATCTCCATTTGCATTTTGCGGAACATAAAACCTAGGGGATCCGTCGGTAGTAAAATAAAAGCTTTAGACTATTACCAGTACATTAGACTTTTCATGTCGCATTAAAAATGAAATATAATCTGTCAAGGCAATGTTCAGGTGTGATGCTGATATGAATTATTGGTAACTTTTAATGGAGTATATAGAGGCTGAGCGAGGAGGAAAGGTAAATGCTTTGACGGATGATGTACTAGTGATTCTTATCAAGAAACTTCACACGGGCATATGCCCCATTCCAAATGTCTTCCGGGATCGAACACATTTAATATCACTTCTGAACGTTTTTCACGAATAACTCTAATCACAGCGAAAACGTGTCACAGTACAAAATTAAACTGCATTACATTGTCTACAAAAAACATCTTACTCTTTTTTTCTCTAGGACTAATAGTTTGCACGAAGAGAGGGAGAGAATACTGAAAACATAGCACGATGCGCATGCGCTGTAGCTTAGATAGTTATTGTAGGCTCATTTCAGGTAGCTGATAGACCGCAAATGTTTTGTGTCAAATTATTAGTCTCAGCATCCTCTACACTACCGTGGTACACTATAAACAATGACGATGTTTGAATTATACAGAATATTAATAACAATTTACATTAAATGTGTTCTATCTGGGAAATCATTCAGAATCCGGCATATGTCCATGTGAAGTTTTTTTGTTCAGAACACCTCAAAGCATGGCTCTTTCCTCCTGATTCACCGTTTACACGTAAATAGCAACCACAATTGGTCGCTGAAGCACTCTGCTGATACAAATCAATGAAAATATTTGTCTTCAAAAAAAATGGTTCAAATGGCTCTGAGCACTATGGGACTTAACATCTATGGTCATCAGTCCCCTAGTACATAGAACTACTTAAACCTAACTAACCTAAGGACATCACGCAACACCCAGTCATCACGAGGCAGAGAAAATCCCTGACCCCGCCGGGAATCGAACCCGGGAACCCGGGCGTGGGAAGCGAGAACGCTGCCGCACGACCACGAGCTGCGGACATTTGTCTTCACTTCACTTGATTTCACCACTTACATGCTCCTACGTAAGTACACAAACGACTGATCATGCGTTTTTGCAGCAGAGTATTTTCGAATCCACTTGCCCATGCAACTAGTTTATCACATCAAAATGAGATTTGAGTCACGTCAGAGATTTTGTGGAACAAGCAAATAATTTTCAGAACTGAACTTTCCTCTGTATCTACTTGTAACGGTACAAAAAATGCCGATAACATCCCGTGTATGTGGCGTAAACAAAGGCGTGAACACCAAGCCGCTCTAGAAGTACCCGATACACTCAGGAGATGGAAGCACATGTCAGAACAGTTGGTAGCTTTCTTGTGGAATCTGCACCTATCGTCACTGACTCTAAAAACAATTAACCTTTCATTTATTAATGCTGCTTTGGCATGATGCGACTTAGTGATGCTTGACATTAAGGGGTTCAGTCTGAAATGAAGACACCGAATGCAGCGGCTGACTTTAACCAGAAAGGTTCAATTGGACGGCTACAGTGTTTGACAAAAGAACAGGTTTTGAAGAACGACAATAAATTTTTGAGATCCGACCACTTAGTGGATACACTTCCTGTCAGCAAAACCCATGCTGAGTATAATATTGCAACAATCTCTTGTCTCAACAACAGACTGATTCATATACACTCCTGGAAATGGAAAAAAGAACACATTGACACCGGTGTGTCAGACCCACCATACTTGCTCCGGACACTGCGAGAGGGCTGTACAAGCAATGATCACACGCACGGCACAGCGGACACACCAGGAACCGCGGTGTTGGCCGTCGAATGGCGCTAGCTGCGCAGCATTTGTGCACCGCCGCCTTCAGTGTCAGCCAGTTGGCCGTGGCATACGGAGCTCCATCGCAGTCTTTAACACTGGTAGCATGCCGCGACAGCGTGGACGTGAACCGTATGTGCAGTTGACGGACTTTGAGCGATTGCATATAGTGGGCATGCGGGAGGCCGGGTGGACGTACCGCCGAATTGCTCAACACGTAGGGCGTGAGGTCTCCACAGTACATCGATGTTGTCGCCAGTGGTCGGCGGAAGGTGCACGTGCCCGTCGACCTGGGACCGGACCGCAGCGACGCACGGATGCACGCCAAGACCGTAGGATCCTACGCAGTGCCGTAGGGGACCGCACCGCCACTTCCCAGCAAATTAGGGACACTGTTGCTCCTGGGGTATCGGCGAGGACCATTCGCACCCGTCTCCATGAAGCTGGGCTACGGTCCCGCACACCGTTAGGCCGTCTTCCGCTCACGCCCCAACATCGTGCAGCCCGCCTCCAGTGGTGTCGCGACAGGCGTGAATGGAGGGACGAATGGAGACGTGTCGTCTTCAGCGATGAGAGTCGCTTCTGCCTTGGTGCCAATGATGGTCGTATGCGTGTTTGGCGCCGTGCAGGTGAGCGCCACAATCAGGACTGCATACGACCGAGGCACACAGGGCCAACACCCGGCATCATGGTGTGGGGAGCGATCTCCTACACTGGCCGTACACCACTGGTGATCGTCGACGGGACACTGAATAGTGCACGGTACATCCAAACCGTCATCGAACCCATCGTTCTACCATTCCTAGACCAGCAAGGGAACTTGCTGTTCCAACAGGACAATGCACGTCCGCATGTATCCCGTGCCACCCAACGTGCTGTAGAAGGTGTAAGTCAACTACCCTGGCCAGCAAGATCTCCGGATCTGTGCCCCATTGAGCATGTTTGGGACTGGATGAAGCGTCGTCTCACGCAGTCTGCACGTCCAGCACGAACGCTGGTCCAACTGAGGCGCCAGGTGGAAATGGCATGGCAAGCCGTTCCACAGGACTACATCCAGCATCTCTACGATCGTCTCCATGGGAGAATAGCAGCCTGCATTGCTGCGAAAGGTGGATATACACTGTACTAGTGCCGACATTGTGCATGCTCTGTGCCTGTGTCTATGTGCCTGTGGTTCTGTCAGTGTGATCATGCGATGTATCTGACCCCAGGAATGTGTCAATAAAGTTTCCCCTTCCTGGGACAATGAATTCACGGTGTTCTTATTTCAATTTCCAGGAGTGTAATTTCCGGATTCCTCCCATCAGGTGGAACAGGGTATAAGATCGTTTAGACCCCTACCAACGCTATATCCCTTCCAGTAACTGTCCAGACATTGGACTATCGGGAGCTACGTATTATGGACCATGATAACTAACTCACTGACGTTCGTGGTGAAGGAATCACTGTACTGCTACATCTAAAGCAGAACCACCAGTGACCGCTAACGTGCAGAGTCCAGTCAAGAAAGAAAGCGGGGGCGACCTTCATCAGGCCAGAACCTGCAGTGGAGCCACTACAACCTCCAGGCGAGAACGAAGGCCCCGCCTTGCTGGGATACCGGAAGCAGTGGCAGCGACCTTCAACCAGTCAGGGCTCCCTAGCGCCCTCATATTGTCAACGAAGATAGGATGGGCGTAAGGTGCACAGTGCACAGTGCACAGCGTGGCACTTCACAACAGAACAGCAAGGCGATGATACATGCAAACAAGGTTCTTAAATCAGTAGGTCTGAAACTTTCCAATGACATCGTTCGATATAATTAGCGTATTGGAATATGACAAGTGTGTTATACATCAAAAATACGTCTCGCACAAACCTTGTGCATCAACTGCTTTTAACAAGAACAATGAAATTAGGATTACCGCCCAACACCAAGACGCTTTAACCCTCCCATGCAAGATTTTCATATATCTTGATGGATCACACACAAAAAGGGATGGTATTGCTACAATGGCATCGAACCTTACACATAATGCTTTAGCATTCCTGTTTCATGAGATATGATACGAACTTAATGGGGTCGAGATTCATCATGCACACAATGTAGGCATAGCATCAAGTGTTAAAATGTGTCTCTGTGCTTCTCCTTTGGATTTGAGCGATTTGGAAAATGCTGAATCGTTCATAGGAGAGACAGTGGATAGAATAGCGGAAGAGTACAAGAGATTTACTGCATGTATACCTCTACAACTACTTATGGGATACTTTGAAGACATGCAGCTAATTGTTCTGAATGCTTATCTGGACCTTATTCTGCTACAGAGAGCATCGGGTAACAGCTCATACATTCAGGGAGCTCAACAGGAGAACGAGATCACGATCAATACCATAATATGGAGAAGGCCACACATCAATGTATCGAATGAGCAACGTTTGAATCTTTCAAAAGTTCTGAATGTCGTTGTATCTCTACTGTCATCTTTCGTTCATGGGAGGTTTTCGAGTAGCTAGTGCTAGCGAATCCAAGCAGTCAAACGTGGGCTTTTAAAGCCTCTTCTCAACTAGAGACGCCCAGGTGTATCGTACTTGCGTTACAGACGAATAGATGATTCCACCAAATTTGACAATTGCAGGTTAACTAATGTCAGAGTCTACCTGAACTCTCAGTTCGATGCGTATGATAATTTACACCTGCAGTGCAACGAAAACGTATACAATCTAGCATATGACATGCTTCATACTGTGAAGAGGGTGGATATCTACTCAGTCCATGGGAATTCAAGCAGTTGGCGCCAATAATGGTAATCGACTGCTCAGAACGGAACGAATTAATTAAATCTGGACCTGTAGATGTTCTAATTAAATTTAAACCTTCGGCAAATTTCCCAGAACACACTACAGTGTATTCTCTAGATCTACATGAATGTATGATGAACTGTTGCCTGCTCAACAATGTTGTACAATGAGGTGTATAAGTGAACAGTCCTGAGCCATACCCAGAGCATTTCACAGTGGCATCTCAAGGTATGAACATCAGTGCAGAAGTTCGGGGTTTCTATGATGATGAGCATAGCCAGTTCATATTTAAAGATGTTGCAGTCATAAAATACACAGACGATGCCAGTATAATAGAGGCATCCTCAACAAACACTGTACCACCGAGGTTTTTCAACAATGTGAAGTGTGCTAAAACATGGAGGAGTGCAAAGTGGTTAACACATTTCTACCGTGGTATTCACTGGGATGATCCTGGTATACCCTATAAAGATACAGTGAGGTCACTTCGATTATTTGACCACATTGATACCATTGTCTACATCAAAGGAAAGAAGATCACATGAATATGTAGAATCTTCAAGTTTTCTGCCACTCAAGACCGGAATTTTACAGGTGTCCTGCTCTCCATCGACGCAAGAAGAGAATGCGTGAAAGTAATGTTGTGTCTGCTTATGAAAATGTAAAATTACTTTTAAGTTGAATGAAAAACAAATGAATTTTTACCTCACAGTCTGTGTATGATTTCTTTTCACCCTTCTCCCTTCTTGATGGAATACAGCTTTTCTCAGATATTGCATCTGTGGTTTTCTTCAACTAATGGTGATGTAATTTTAGACATGTCTTTGGAAGCAGACATGTGACTCCTGCTCCCAGAAGCCAATTTGTGCTGCACAGTAGGTGTAATTCCATCCAACATACTTGGTTATCTTTCATGTTTAACTTCACTTTCATTTTCAAAACCCAATCCCAGTTGTGTCCTCCATATCCTTAATATATCTGATTGGGATACGTTTTTTGTAAATAACAACACCAAAATTGTATGGTAACGAAATTCTTCGTTTATGCTATTCTCACACAAACAATTTGAGTTTTTAGGTACAATTTGGTTTTTTAGGTACAATTTGGTTGTAATATTCAATGCAGGGATACATTTTTACTCAATAACGAAAAGATATCATTAGCTGAAATATTTACAATTTGCAGATATATAAATAGATGCTAAATCGAATGATTAAGATTATTCTTACACTACAACTAAATTCCACAGTCCCAATGGTAGCACTTACATGTTTGTTAATCAACAACAGTTTTGATGGACTGCAATCTATGTATACATACACATTTTCAATTAAAAACTAATCAGCCTTGGATAGCTAGCGGCAGATAAAACTTAAAAATCATTCCATTTAGATCACATGCTAGGTGAGTGTACATATTTCTGACATATAATTTCTTTTTGTCAATGTACATGGTGCGCAAATATTTTACAAGTCGATGGAGATAATGTGCAGATATTTACACCACACACACACATACACCTACACACACACACATTCACACACAGAGACACGATTACTTACACAATGATAAAAGAGTCATACTCTTCTGCAACATTTACATGTAGTCTCATTTTCTCTCTCTCTCTCTCTCACTCAATTAGTGTCTGCCAACCCCGTCTCTCTCAACAAGTGAATAGTGTGATTATGGGTGAAAACTCATGTACTGTGTAGTAAAATGCGGGATCCAAAGACTATGAGGTCATGCACAGACATCGGAATTTCTCGAAAATGTCCATGAGCAAGCACATGTCTGTGTGCATGTAAAGCTTTGCATACTTTCTTAAAGTGGAGATGTTGAATTTCGGCCTACCATTGACAGCGTGCTAATACTCGGCATCCAGTATGATATCGCCTGTAAGGTTTCTGTAGAACGCAGTTATGTCAGGTAGCCGAGTTTTGTTGAGTTTTGCCATACTATACAGATACTCGTATGGAAAAACCGCCTTCCTACACACAAATGAAACTTTTCCTCATTGGGGAATGTGCTTGGGTGATTTGCATATCCTTCTGACACAGAGTTTCAACACGTTTCTGTCGTAGCGCCTGCATAAAACCCAGGGAGTCACGGAAGCAGAGTGTAATTCTTGGCGTCATTCGTTTGCAGAGTGAAGTGTATTTCTCAACACCCTCAGCTGGGACACTGTTCTGATCCTTCTCCATACCAAAATCAGCCAACCGCTCAACAAGAATGTGGGTGTCATACCTCTTATATCACGAAATAAAACGGGAATGTGGTGTGGAACTTGATACTTCAAGTTGCATGTGTTATGGGCGGCGTCACAGAACTTCATTGTAAGATGACAGTGGTCCCTATGGGGAGTTGTCCCTTTTCTGTCTAACGGCAGCTCACAAATATGGCAATTAACCTCCTACATTTACAAATCTTCATTTCTTTCTATTTGATCAATGGACTGTTGTCGCTGTAAAGCTTATCAACACCCTCTCTCCCCTTACCAGGTGTTTGGAAGCGCAGTCTACAAGATGTTTTGCTAATAACTTGTCTGAAGAAGAGGAATTGAGACACGTTAAGCAAATATACCTTTTACACTTATGTTTACTCATTTGGGAGAAGAGGAGGTGGGACATGTCCCTGATCCCAACATAATGAGGTCTGTCTCCATCAGATCATAGCAGCATGTTAGCTTTGGCGTTTGGCGTTAGCTGTCTCCCTGTGAAAATCTCTGAAACTGCGTGCTATGTGTAAAGAATGCGTAGGCTGGCCGCTCCCACACAATGTAGCGGAATTTGCTTTTAAGCCGAACACAGGGTCGTTCCCCCTTTTCACTCGGGCCCACGCTGTCCGTTACCGGCGGTCACCGGCCGACATGGACTGGGTCGTCCTCTGAAGGGCCTGGCGTCCCGTTGTGCGGCCTCTCTCCCGAACTAAAAGCCTCTGTGACCGTCGTGTCTGGAATGTATGTGTGCACGCCAGCCTCGAGTATTTCAACCACGGTGCGCTCACTTGTCAACTGCATATTGTTTACATGAATTCATACAACATTGAATTTGTCTTATCGAGTTTGGGTTCGAATGAAGCGTCTTAATGTGCGGAATATGATTGTGAGGGCGGAACATGTAAGCAATGAAGGTCAGGAGACCGTGATGTCTTACAACACTGATTATATGGAAGCAGCATAACCATGTATGGAAATTACCTATATTGCTCTGGCTCTATCATATATCCCTCAGGTCACTGGGAACCACCTCTGGCATGTCTCATGGCGACACAGCTCTCTCTCCATCTCATCCACTCATTTCAGCATGTCACTATTCTTTCGCGACGTACCACGGGTCCGTAGATCCAGCAGGCCAAAATCACCTGAAACATATTGATTTAACAAAATGAAAACGTATACACACACCAAACTGAGATTTTTAAAAAAAATATTCACTTACATGATAGCTGTGATGAGGAAGGCAATACAGCCTCTACCCCTCCCTGCTCCTCTTCCTCGAAATCATCTACAGCAACAAATATGTCTCAGACAACACTATAATGAAATTTTAGAAAGAAAGATATATTTTTAATGAATATATCTTCGCAGTACTACACAGTACTACAAATAAGAAAAATATATACACTTACGATGATGCTGTTGCTGTTGCTGTTGCTGCTGCTGCTGCTGCTGCTGCTGCTGCTGTTGCTGCTGCTACCTCTCAGCTTCCAGCTGATCCACGATTTGGTAGATATTTCCTGAAACAGTAAGAAGAAGGTATGTATTCAATACTATTAAATTCTTAGTGAGTAAACTGTTAAAAAAGAAAATCTTGCAGTTATCGACTTGAGTATATGTTTATATGTATTTACGTAGTAATTCTCCCTGCCTAGGGCGTTTTCCACTGGCGCTGCTGCTGTCTGCTGCTGCTAACCGCTTCATGGTACGTCACTATCGAAAATTCAATGCACTAAGGAGGACAACTGGACGTAATCAGAGACCAGAGCAGAATGAAGTCGACTGGGGGTGGAGGTGGCATTTACTTGCATATACCTTCACTGATTCAGCATTAGGCAATAGGAACACAATGTTCAAGGAGAACACTTTAGTGTACGAGTTTGGGGCACAGGTGTTTTAACAACAGGAAGTAATCACTTGAGAGAGAGGGGAGGTGGTTTGGTGGGAATTTCCCAGGTATCAAATATCAAAGGACACCGCCATCCTCTGCTTTGTCCAACAGGAAATAACCACTAAATATAGTGCACATGTTCTGAGGCCAGACACAAATATGACTTCCCCAGGTATCATTTACCAAAGATATGTTGTCATCTGATGCATTGATCAAGGCTGTAAGAACAAAGTAGGCCGACATACAGTATCACGAATTCCTCAAGGAGATTAAAATGCAGGGTGGCCATGTAGTCTTGACGCCAGCGCCCGCAGTGCCCTCTGGCCAACTGTATTGTGAACGACTACTCATTATCCATTGGGCTGCCTTCACAATCGCTTGTGTTGCATGGGCTATGGCCAGCACGTGGCAGTGACACAGTCATTGTCTGCTGCAAGCAGTCCCGATACAGAGCAGTAACAGTGTTTCTTACTCAGAGCTGTCTGCACCTAGAAGATGCGGCCTGACCTCTGCAGCATGAAGATGCGTGCGCTTGGAGCAGACACACACGCTGGCGACCAAAAGTGGCATTTAATAAATCATACTTCCTTCCATTCCTTGGCACTTACAGTTATTACATCAGTTGGATGGGGAGTGCAGACGTGAGCTTTACCCAAAGTGGAGGGAGTCCTGTCTCCTGCAAACTGATTAAATAAGGAATATGAAAGCTGGATTGAACAATACATTATTAGCATTGATTTGAATTTCGTTTGATGAGCTCTTTCCTCTCCAACACAGACAGAGGCTTTTCCCTCCAATTTCTCAGTGGTAGAGGGGAGGGAGGAAGTGGGAGGCGGGAGGGGAGGACTGTGGGATTTCCCAGGAAGGAATAAAGGTTCAGAACTGGGGACGAAGTTACCAAAGAAGTGTCCCTTTTCCCAGAGGGGTGGGGAGAGGAGGAGGGGGAGGAGTGGGGTGCTTTTCAGCAGGACTGATTACCCCCAGGGGTCATAAATGAATTAGCATAACAATAGGTTAAGGGGGTGTGGAGGAGCTGTTTAATTGATCAACATAATTAATTAGCATATCAATTTTATATTAAAAGCATAGCAGAACCAGCTTGACCCCATAACTTATTTCCTGTTTACTACGGAGAATTACTGAAACATTCAAGGCTTATAGGCAAAAAGCGTCTGGCTCTCGCCATGTTATCTGGAGAGATTCAATAATTTTCCAAGTAACAGCTACCATGAAATGGTATTAAAACCTAATGTAGCATGATGAATGATTCGAAGACACAAACACCGATTGTGCGAGAGAGTCTGGAGACAAAAGTCCTCATAAACTTCACTTCATCGTGAGTCCTCATGAGCGACCAATACACAAGTTCTCCATCATCGGTCGTTAGCTGCTGGAGAGATTCGAGTATAGTGATGCAGCTACCTGGCTCCATTGCTTCCCTCTCCAAAATCAGTTGGTGGCTTGGAAGTTTTATAGTAAAAAATTTACGTAAGCTTTAACTTGTGATTCCTAACAGCAAATCAATTCTGTGTTGTAAATAGTCCATAATTATCGTAATAGAAGCCAGTCTTATCTTAATTATATTGCCTAGAACCTGGTAGTGACCTTGCCGTTTTATTAGTTGCTGCTGATGCGCATGGTGCATGCAGTACCCGTTGTGTGACAGCGCACTCAAGTGGAAGTGTAGTTTGGGAACAGTTGTGCTGCAGCATTACAAAGCAGATCTCGGTTCACTGGATTCTGCAGATTGCGGAATCGTCACGCACTAGCACAATATAGCTACAGCATTTCGAATTCTTAATACCACAACCAACTTACACCATCGCAATCTGGGCTTTGACTGTGGACTCTATTTGATTTAGTGTTGCTGAGTAAGACAATCTGGGTGTGTTCATCAGTACCGATTTGGGCTCATGCAGTCCTAACGTTATCATTTTAGAGCATTTTCGACCTACGCTTAGCTTCTGTCTTGGTTTCGACACGCTAAGCGTTGGCAGTGGAGTGTCATGCACTGTATCACAGCCTGGCGCTTAAATTATGTTATCCTGTGTATTATGAAGAATAATTAAAACGTTCAACAAGACAATTGTACACTTAACAGCATATAAATTCGCCATACGGAACTGTAACTGGATATTGTGTCCTGTACACCACCGACCCGAATGCAATATGGTAATTCAGTATTATGAAGAATAATTAAAACATTCAAAAGACAATTGTACACTTAACAGCATATAAATTCGCCATACGAAACTGTAACTGGATATTGTGTCCAGTACATCACCGACCCGAATGCAACATGGTATTTCAGTATTTCTAATTACCTATGGAACACACAGAAGACAAGATATTACTCCGAAAATTACGCTATGCTGGTCCTGTGAGGATTGCTGACGTCTTCTAAGAAAATATAAATACTTCTCTGCATTTGGAATACTCTTATACTATCCATACTCATAGTAAATAGTAACTAAATAGAAAAGGTGACGTCAGTGATTTTCCCACTTGAATGGTCTCAGTCTGTCAGAGCTGGCGCGCGACGATGTATTCTACGCTGCAACCACACAGTGTTAAACGCGGCATAGCGTCAAGACTTGTCTTCCCATCAACAGAATGAGGCTGCGACCACACCAGACGCGCCTCGCTTGTCGACTAGGTACCTCGCGACACGCCAGGCGACTCACCTTTCTAAACAAACAGCTGTGAACTAACGAGACGAATCACACTGAGCGCTACGTCAATAAGCTAATCGCATGGCGCGTCGCTATACGAAGGGTCGTGTTGGTTCTTCCTGTTGGCACCTAGTGGCTTCGAAGACTATACTTATTTGATATAGATGCCACCTTTTATAGAAAACACTGTTTTCTATTGTTACCCAAACATGTTTCGGCACCTCAGTGCCATCATCACTGGGTTTCGTGTATTAAAAAACTTTTAAAAGTGAACTTATTTTAGGTTGTAACTCATCTAACAAAATGAGGCCTGAAGACATTTTTTGTTCGTTTCTGTTCTTCCCTTGATTGTACATTATACGGTTTCGCAGGACCATCTGTATGGTGTCCTGCACTGATTGCTTGTCATCTGCAAACCAAACGATGTAAACATGAATTTTATCAGCGAGTCAACATCTCCCTTGATTTTCAAGACGTGATTATGGTGGTAAAAAAATGGCTCTGAGCGCTATGGGACTTAACTGCTGTGGTCATCGAGCTACTTAAACCTAACTAACCTAAGGACATCACACACACCATGCCCGAGGGAGAATTCGAACCTGCCGTAGCGGTCACGCGGTTCCACACGCTTTGTTGTGACAAATGCTTCTTCTTCCGCGTTCTGAGAGCACTACACCCACATGTTAACCGTATATTGTACAATTTTGGTTTAAGAAAGGTCTTTTTACTTTTAAAAACGTGGCGTAAACGATGTTGTATGTCCTAATCCCGTCGGCGTTCACTTGTTCCTGAATGAGTTTGGAGCCGTATTTGAATTTTCTTTACTTTTATCTTTCTCTCTGTGCGGCTGGTCCCGGCGGAGGTTCGACTCCTCCCTCGGGCATGGGTGTGTGTGTTTGTCCTTAGGATAATTTAGGTTAAGTAGTGTGTAAGCTTAGGGACTGATGACCTTAGCAATTCAGTCCCATACGATTTCACACACAATTGAACATTTTTTTTTATCTTTCTCTCTCTCTCTCTCTCTCTCTCTCTCTCTCTCTCTCTCTCTTTGTGTGTGTGTGTGTGTGTGTGTGTGTGTGTGTGTGTGTGTGTGTGTGTGCGTGTGCACGCGCGTTAATACACACATCAAAAAAAGTTTTGCATCACATGGGTTCCCAGATCCCCTAAAGATAGACGTTGACTGTGGATATTGTAACACAGACACAGTCACTTTGACTGTTTAGAGATGTCACTAAACCCTCCCAAAGATGTAAACAACCATGCATGAACAGTGCCTATTACACGAGGGAGAGGGGGGAGGCGGCAGGGGGGGGGGGGGCGGAGGGGTCCGACAGCCGATCAGTTCCAGTCATTCCACCAAGAAGGAGGTACACGGCTCGTGTTGTCTGTAATTCAACCATGCCTAGACCGTCAATACCGCGGTTCGATCGCGTCCGCATTGTAACTTTGTTCAAAATGGTTCAAATGGCTCTGAGCACTATGGGACTTAACATCTGAAGTCATCAGTCCCCTAGAACTTAGATCAACTTAAACATAACTAACCTAAGGACATCACACACACTCATGCCCGAGGCAGGATTCGAACCTGCGACCGTAGCGGTCGCGCGATTCCAGACTGAAGGGCCTAGAGCCGCTCGACCACAGCGGCCGGCTTACTTTGTTCCAGGAAGGGCTCTCAACAAGGGGAGTGTCCAGGCGTCTCGGAGTGAATCAAAGCGATGTTGTTCGGACATGGTGGAGATACAGGGAGACTGGAACTGTCGATTACATGCCTCGCTCAGGCTGTCCAAGGGCTACTATTGCAGTGGATGGCCGCTACCTACGGATTATGGCTCGGAGGAACCCTGACAGCAACGCCACAGTGTTGAATAATGCTTATAGTGCAGCCACAGGACGTCGTGTTATGACTCAAACTGTGCGCAATAGGCTGCATGGTGCGCAACTTTTCTCTCGACGTCCATGGCGAGGTCCATCTTTGCAACCACGACACCATGCAGCGCGGTACAGATGGGCCCAGCAACATGCCGAATGGACCGCTCAGGATTAGCATGATGTTCTATTCACCGATCAGTGTCGCATATGCCATCAACCAGACAATCGTCGGAGACGCGTTTGGAGGCAACCCGGCCAGGCTGAACGCCTTACACACACTGTCCAGCGATTGCACCAAGGTGGAGGTTCCCTGCTGTTTTGGGGTGGCATTATGTGGGACAGACGTGCGCTGCTAGTGGTCATGGAAGGACCCACAATGGCTGTACGATACTTAAATGCCATTCTCTGACCGATAGTGCAACCATATCGCCAGCATATTGGCGAGGCATTCGACTTCATGACGACAATTCGCGCCCCCATCGTGCATATCTTGTAAATGACATCCTTCAGGATAACGACATCGCTCGACTAGAGGAGGCAGCATATTCTCGAGACATGAACCCTATCTAACATGCCTGGGATAGATTGGAAAGGGCTGTTTGTGGACGACGTGACCCACCACCCACTCTGAGGGATCTATGCCGAATCTCCGTTGAGAAGTGGAACAATCTGGACCAACAGTTCCTTGATGAACTCGTGGATAGTATGATGCGACGAATACAGGCGTGCATGAATGCAAGAGTACGTGATACTAGGTATTAGAGGCACCGGTGTGTACAGCAATCTGGACGACCACCACTGAAGGTCTCGCTGCATGGTGGTACAACATGCAATGTGTGGGTTTCATGAGCAATAAAAAAGGCGGAAATGATGGTTATGCTCTATTTCAACTTTCTGTACAGGTTCCGGAACTCTCGGAACCGAGGTGATGCAAAACATTTTTTGATGTGTGTACACTACTGGCCATTCAGATTACTACACCACGAAGATGACGTGCTACAGACGCGAAATTTAACCGACAGGAAGAAGCTGCTGTGATATTGAAATGGTTAGCTTTTCAGAGCATTCACACAAGATTAGCGCCGGTGGCGACACCTATAACGTGCTGACATGAGGAAAGATTCCAACCGATTTCTCATACACAAACAGCAGTTGGCCGCCGTTGCCTGGTGAAACGTTGTTGTGATGCCTCGTGTAAGGAAGAGATATGCGTACCATCACGTTTCTGACTTTGATAAAGATCGGATTGTAGCCTATCGCGATTTCGGTTTATCGTATCGCGATATTGCTGCTCTCGTTGGTCGAGATCGAATGACTGTTAGCAGAATATGGAATCGGTGGGTTCAGGAGGGTAATACGGAACGCCGAGCAAGATCCCAACGGCCTCGTAGCAGTCGAGATGACAGGCATCTTATACGCATGGCTGTAACGGATCGTGCAGCCACGTCTCGATCCCTGAGTCAACAGACGGGGACGTTTGCAAGACAACTACCATCTGCACGAACAGTTCGACGACGTTTGCAGCAGCATGGACTATCAGCTCGGAGGCCATGGCTGCGGTTACCCGTGACGCTGCATCACAGACAGGAGCGCCTGCGATGGTGTACTCAACTACGAACCTGGGTGCACGAATGGCAAAACGTCATTTTTCGGATGAATCCAGGTTATGTTTACAGCATCATGATGGTCGCATCCGTGTTTGGCGACATCGCGATGAACGCACATTGGAAGCGTGTATTCGTCATCGCCATACTGGCGTATTACCCGGCGTGATGGTATGGGGTGCCATTGGTTACACGTCTCGGTCACCTCTTGTTCACATTGACGGCACTTTGAACACTGGACGTTACATTTCAGATGTGTTACATTTCAGATGTGTTACGACCCGTGGCTCTACCCTTCATTCGATCCCTGCGAAACCCTACATTTCAGCAGGATAATGCACGACCGCATGTTGCAGGTCCTGTACGGGCCTTTCTGGATACTGAAAATGTTCGACTGCTGCCCTGGCCAGCACATTCTCCAGATCTCTCACCAATTGAAAACGTCTGGTCAATGGTGGCCTAGCAAAACTGTGGTATCGTGTTGAAGCTGCATGGGCAGCTGTACCTGTACACGCCATTCTAGCTCCATTCATAAGTTCCATGGTGTTTTGAGTTAAGGAACAGGTAAAGGTGCCCTGTGGAAATGTGTAAGGTAAGTGATAGGGTTAAGGGAACCAAATCTTAGGAGGCAAAACAAGAACTGAAGAACTAATAGCCAGGAACTCTAGTGTAAAGGATAACCTAGTGTATGGCAGGCCATGTGATCGACGCAGCGTACTGTAAGTAGCAGAATGGTCCGGTATTTATGTCGGAAACAAGCCGAAATAATGTTTATGCACCTCATTTTCCTTTTACGATGAAGGTGATTTTAGCCCGTTGAACACCTCACGTTTTATCCCAATATCCTTATTACCACGACGTCTTTAGATTACGTCCCCTCAGCCCCCCCCCCCCCCCCCCCCCCACCCAGGCTAACTATTGGTTTTAGGAATAGTTTTTAAAAGTTCCTCCTGTTTTCATAGGTAGCTTCATATATGTTTCTTTCCAAGGATAAGCAACCGTGTGCGGCTATTTTTAGGTTTCGTCTTCTATTTAGCTCGTCACTTATTCTGTCCATTCCATGTTTTGATATACGTTGATCCACGGTTGGGAATATATGGGCTATTTAGCCCCAACCCATTTATAAACTTTCTCGTATTCGTATGCACATGCACATTCAAGTAACGTCCGTTGTCTTGCGCATGTGCATAGGTATCGGGTCGGGCTTGTAAGTGAGCGACCATTTGTAGCTGCATTTTATGGCGGGTCATGGCCCATCGAACATAGGCCGGTGTGAGGTGGTGCGTACCCCATTAAGTTAAGTAGTGGTTTCGACTTTGTACGTATGTACTGTTTGTGTTTTCCTTTTTTTCGTTTATAAATGTATAGCTATGGTGTTCTTTTAATCATTGACAAAGGTCTTCTTAGGCACTTGTGCGTTTTATTGTTCTGAAGAAGGTGTAGTTATCTACGCCGAAACCTAGGTTAACACTAGGTGCTTTTTTCGCAATCGAGGCAGGTTTCTAGTTTTTTAATATATTAACCAACGATTGCTGACGCGCTGCGATGTTGAAGGTTCTTAAATTTATAATTATCCTAGAATTGTATGACGTATTTTAGCTTTTCAGATAATAAGATGTAACTGTGAAGAATAAATGAATAATGAAGTAAATAAATAAACAAGTAAGTAATTACAACCTTCTTTGGTTTCGGCTCTTGAGGAAGAATGGGCTACCATTCATCGACAGACCTTCAAAAGCCTCACTGAAAGTGTCCCCAGAGGAGTTTCAGCCTTCATAAAGGGAAAGGGTGGACACACCTCGTATTATGCACACTTATAGGAGTTTGCATACAGACACTGTAAGACTGAACGATTGGATGAGAAGGATTAATTAAGGTGAGCATAGCAAACTGGAAGTGTGTATATCTGGAGGCTGGAATGCAATAATTGATCATAGTCTTTTTCAAAATCAATGGGCACAAACAATGGTAGGAAGTACTTTTTATTTACATTCCTCATATTGAAGTATAAGGTTTCTGTGGCCTGGCCGTCAATCTACAGCTATTGGTTTTAATTACAAATGTATGGTGAAGTTAGTTACTTATTGAGCACCCCAATGATGAAGAAATGTGTGAAGTGACATTGCTTATGAGCGTATTTCTGCTACCTCTGGAAAAGAGGGGGCGATGGCTGTCAATTATTTTCGTTATTGCGGGCGGCAGGAGGGGAGGGAGAGATGTTGGAGTGGGCGAGGGCAAGATAAAGTTACAGCATCGATGTTACTGTTTTTCTGTTCTTCAACCCAATAATGTGTAGAGATGAATAGGGGTGAAGAGCCTAAGGTGGGGTGTGAGAAGGACATGTGAGGTATAACTGCGTGAATTGAGGCTGGTTATGAAAGTTGGGCTGTGATGTACGGAGAGTTTAGGATGACTAGGGCTATACTTATGTGGATGTGGATGGGTCAGGATGAAATCCTGATTCAGTAAGGGGAGTCAGTTATTTCCGATGTGACGGAATATGAAATGGTTCAAATGGCTCTAAGCACTACGGGACTTAACATTGAGGTCATCAGTCACCTAGACTTAGAACTACTTAAACCTGACTAACCTAAGGACATCACTCACTTTCATGGCCGAGGCAGGATTCGAACCTGCGACCGTAGCAGCAGCGCGGTTCCGGACTGAAGCGCCTAGAGCCGCTCGGCCACAGCGGCCGGCGTGGAGATGGAGGAAGGGGATATATGTTGATGCAGACTAGGTTGCAGTCTTGCGTTTGAAAGGATTGCCTGCCTCATATGGGGTAGGGAAGTCAATGTCTTCCATGTGAGACATCATAGAGTAAATATTCCAAAACTTTGTCTTCGTGCTTTCAGGGAATTATCAGAACCATTAACGTATATGAAATGCAATCTTTATCACTTTGGTTATGAATCCATTAAAGGAGAACACATTCATCTGACGTGATGGTTTTTCTTCCAGGACAGACACTACCCTGTACGTGACATAAGCAGTCAATTAGGGAATCAAACTTTGATCAAGTGTTAGGAAACTTTATATTATGCTTGGAAACTCAGGCAGTTCAAACAAACTGGGTTGTCTGTACGTTTACATTCATAGCGGTTTTGTGTCCTGACAAGCATTATAAAAACATAACTCATGCGGCTCCACACTTCGGTTAAAAGTCCCCTAACAGCAGCCGACGCGTCTGCTGATGCGCCACTACGACACTCTGAATAATTCAACACTAAAAACATGACACACCTTGCCCTGCATATATTGCTGTTCTAGTACAGTGCAGCTGGTGAACTGGCGTCTCGTTCACAACTTCATCGGTTCAAACACGACTGGAGATAGTGTTTATTTTCCAGGCTGAAGGCTGCACGGTAGGTCATGTTGTATAACGATACAGTCCCTGAAAGCAGGTTTTAATACCATTAGGAAAATCTATAAAGCTTTAGAGAAAATGCGCTAGTGGCGTAGATAAGATGTAACAAACCGACAATGCGTAGCCTGTGCGTTGCAATCAATGCATTATTATTATTATTATTATTATTCTTTTAATTAACATTGTTCATGTTTCTTGATTTTTCCATGATTCTGATACTTTGCCAATTTGCTAGTTTTCCATTTTCACCTCGTTTGTAACTACAGTTTTCAAACGTTACGAAACAAACTTTTGACGAATTAATGTTGTTGTATTATTGATATAAAATATGCAATACTGCTTTTTATAATTTTTTAAGGGAGGGAAAAGTCTCAATGATGGAGGAAGATGGGCGTCAAATTTACACGGTGTTCGTAAATTCCCTTTACAAACTTCTAAGGCTTATAGAGGGGAGTGAGTACATAGTGTGTATCAAAAAGAATCATCCGATTTGGCACATCTATATTTCTGAAACTAATAAACATATACAACAAATTTTGTTTTTTGATGAACGAGAAACTCGAAACTTTTTTTTTTCATACCTTTACATAGATGTTCAACGTGCCCTCCTTGAGATGCACGGCATATATCAGTGCTGTGTTCAAACTGTTCCCACACTGCAGCGAGCGTGTCTTGAGTTACAGCTTACACAGCTGCTGTTATGTGATGTCTCAGTTCATTCAGTGTTGTTGGTAACGGAGGTATATCAGCAAAGTCTTTTATAAATGAAATAATCACATACAGCCATGTCCGGTGACCTTGGAGGCTAGTATTGTAAGGCTGAATCATTTGGTCCAGTGCAACGATCCATCTTTCAGTAATCCTTTGATTTAAAAATTCCCACACTTCCAATGCTAGTGTGGCGCTGCCTCATCCGGTGCCCTTGCAATAAAGTATTATCATTTTATGCTTGCGCAAACTTCATCAGGACAAATTCCTCCTGCCGCCCAGCATAATAAGCAGGGTTGTTACTTAACACAGCCTGTCCGAGTGCGTCGTTATGATTGAGAACGGGCAACGACTGACTCTATGGGCAACATGAGAAACCACAGCATGCTGCGACTGAAGTAGAATATGATTTCCAGGTATAGTAAGAACACTGACCGAAAAATGAAAAATATTTTTATGTACAGATACGAAATAACGATGTTATACAATGACCTATCATTATGCTTAGTTCCGCGAAGGGAATTTATAAATACAAAAACTGTATAACAGTAGCTTCAAATCAATTATAAACTACGCTCGCAGAGCTAATGGAGGAAAGAGGTGGCATAAACTTACACAGACTACAGCGCAGTTTATGCTGCACGAGGGTGTTACAACAGAAATGAAAAAAGGAAAGTAGAGCAACAAAATAACTGGTAGTGGCCGAAGCAGAGAGGATATAAAATGCAGAGTGGCTGTAGCAGGGAAATAATTTCTGAAAAAGAGAAATTTGTTAATATCTAATATAAATTTAAGTGTTAGAAAGTCTTTTCTGACGGTATTTCTCTATAGTGTAGCCTCGTATGCCAGTAAAACGGCAATTCAGACAAGAATAGTATAGAAGCTTTTGAAATATGATGATGTGGAGGAATGTTGATATTAGAAGGATAGAGTGATAATGAGGAGGTACAAAATCGAACTAACGAAAAAGAAATTAATCAAAAAAATGTTCAAATGTGTGTGAAATCTTATGGGACTTAACTACTAAGGTCATCAGTCCCTAAGCTTACACACTACTTAACCTAAATTATCCTAAGGACAAACACACACACCCATGCCCGAGGGAGGACTCGAACCTCCGCCGGGATCAGCCGTACAGTCCATGACTGCAGCGCACTAGACCGCTCGGCTAATCCCGCGCGGCAGATATTAATCAAATGGTTCAAATGGCTCTGAACATTTTTACATAATAAATCCTTATTACACCGTAATTAATTTGCGTGTTCTCACCTATTATGCTGGTTGGTAAAATGTCGTGAGGCAGGAAACATTTTTGTAGCTTTACACCCTCCATTACCAAATTAACTGTTCCTTGACGTGTCAAGGTGCCTCCAATCACCCAATCCCTTCTTTTAACCAAGTTGTGCAATTAATTTCTTGCCGGCCGGTGTGGCCGAGTGGTTCTAGGCGCTTTAGTCTGGAACCGCGCGCCCACTACGGTCGCTGGTTCGAATCCTTCTGCGGGCATCGATTTGTGTGATGTCCTTAGGTTAGCTAGGATTAAGTAGTTCTAAGTTCTATGGGACTGATGACCTCCGATGTTAAGAAGTCCCATAGTTCTCAGAGCCATCTGAACCATTTTTTTCGGTATTTGAATGCGCATGCCTATACCAGATTCTTTGGCGCTTCGGTGTAGATGGTTTGCCAGATTTTCTTCTCTGTTGAGTAACATTAGAAAAAGGTAAGAAATTGCCAACATACCAGTAATGTGTGGCTATGTTATCTCTTTTATTATGCAGTAGGATGGATTAGAGCGCACTGTGAATCGTCAGGGACTTTTATCCGATATCTGTAGGTGCCAGGAAGGATTGCGTGAACATTATTTGTGAAATATCTTATGTCTATGTTCACTCATTTCGTGCCATCTTCCCTCGCTGCTTTGTTATTTCTTGGGTCGCATATTATTTTCACTATCTCTTTTACTTATGAATTTTCCTAGTCTGGAATTTGATTTTTCCAGACCAAATACAATTTTCGGTGATTCACAGTTTAGAAAGTCTTTTAAACAGTTTGCTAGTAAACCAGGTTCTTCATTTAAAATTTTATATGAGTAACAAAAATTCAACTTTTCATCTTTCATAGCTGTATGGAGAACATTATTCCAATGTGGTAGGCGTGATTTGCCATTGTTGTTGTTGTTGCGGTCTTCAGTCCTGAGACTGGTTTGATGTAGTTCTCCATGCTACTCTATCCTGTGCAAGCTTCTTCATCTCCCAGTACCTACTGCAGCCTACATCCTTCTGAATCTTGGTCTCCCTCTACGATTTTTACCCTCCACGCTGCCCTCCAATACTAAATTTGTGATCCCTCGATGTCTCATAACATGTTCTACCAACCGATCCCTTCTTCTAGTCAAGTTGTGCCACAAGTTCCTCTTCTCCCCAATTCTATTCAATACTTCCTCATTAGTTATGTGATCTACGCATCTAATCTTCAGCATTCTTCTGTAGCACCACATTTCGAAAGCTTCTATTCTCTTCTTGTCTAAACTATTTATCGTCCATATTTCACTTCCATAGATGGCTACACTCCATACAAATACGTTCAGAAACGATTTCCTGACATTTAAATCTATACTCGACGTTAACAAATTTTTTCTTCTTCAGAAACGCTTTCCTTGCCATTGCCATTGCTGCTCTTCCAAGTCCCTTGCTGTCTCTGACAGAATTACAATGTCATCGGCGAACCTCAAAGTTTTTATTTCTTCTCCATGGATTTTAATACCTACTCCGAACTTTTCTTTTGTTTCCTTTATTGCTTGCTCAATATACAGATCGAATAACATCGAGGATAGGCTACAACCCTGTCTCACTCCCTTCCCAACCACTGCTTACATTTCATACCCCTCGGCTCTTATAACTGCCATCTGCTTTCGGTACAAATTGTAAATAGCCTTTCGCTCCCTGTAGTTTACACCTGCCACCTTCAGAATTTGAAAGAGAGTATTCCAATCAACATTGTCAAAAGCTTTCTCCAAGTCTACAAATGCTAGAAACGTAGGTTTGCCTTTCCTTAATCTTTCTTCTAAGATAAGTCGTAGGGTCAGTATTGCCTCACGTGTTCCAACATTTCTACGGAATCCAAACTGAACTTCCCCAAGGTCGGCTTCTATCAGTTTTTCCATTCGTCTGTAAAGAATTCGCGTTAGTATTTTGCAGCTATGAATTATTAAACTGATAGTTCGGTAATTTTCACATCTGTCAACACCTGCTTTCTTTGGGATTGGAATTATTATATTCTTCTTGAAGTCTGAGGGTATTTCGCCTGTCTCATACATCTTGCTCACCAGATGGTAGAGTTTTGTCAGGACTGGCTCTCCCAAGGCTGTCAGTAGTTCTAATGGAATGTTGTCTACTCCGGGGGCCTTGTTTCGACTCAGGTCTTTCAGTGCTCTGTCAAACTCTTCACGCAGTATCATATCTCCCATTTC